>NW_024080543.1:1394069-1437222 GCF_014754425.2 Oryx dammah
CGAGGGGCCTCTCGGGATTCCTCTCCGGATTCCTCTCCAGTTGGTGCTGGGGCCTAAGTCCTCATGTGGATTAGAGGCTGGAACCTGAGTATTCCTCTCCAGTGCTGACATGGATCTGGGGTACTTCTGGAGGCTCCACAGGGTAGTCAGTCCTCGTCTCGAGTGGGGACATGCACGTCCGCTTTCCTCCCGAGCTGGAGCATCCGTGGCCGGCGTCCCGTCACCTTGATACAGGGGTCTGTGGCTTTCGCTCGAGGCTTTCACACGAGGCTTTCCCAAAGGCCTGTCACAAGTACCACCGTGGTGTGAGTCGATCCTCGGCGTGCAAGTCGAGGCAGTTCAGGGAAATCAGGTTCTTCTGGAGTTGACTGTGACATTTGGGGGACTTTGGGAATGGTGGCATGACCCGCAGAGTTCCTCTCAACTTTCCTGTGGAGAGCTCCTCCCTTCAGATGCGACGGGAATGCCGGGAATCCTTTCCCGACGAAGCAGGGAAAGGAACCCTCATCTCAAGCTACGAGGCAGAAACGGGGAACACGCTCGGTGTTCCTCTCGAGGGGAGATGCGTATGTCGGGAAACTTCTTCAGTTGCAGCAAGGGTGTGAACGACAATTTCAAAGTTCAAGAGGGAAGGAGTTATTTGCCTCGAGACGCCTCATCGGAAAAGGGCCTCATATCGCCTGGAGGGGAGAACCTCCTGGATTTTCTCTAGTTGCAGTGGCGTCCTTCTCGAATTACGACGGGGAACTCAGGGACCCGCACTTGTAGCTCAGGAAAGGCCAGTCTCTAAGCAAGTTTCGAGGGCCCTCTCGGGATTCCTCTCCAGTTGGTGCCAAGGCCTAAGACCTCGGGTGGAGTTGAGGCCGGAACGTGAGGTTTCCTCTCCAGTGTTGAAATTGAACTTGGGGTACTTCTGGAGGCTGAACAGGAGAGTCAGTCCTCGTCTCGTGTGGGGACATGCACGTCCGCTTTCCTCCCGAGCTCGAGCAGCCATGGCCGGCTACCCATCGCCTTGATACAGGGATCTGTGGCATTCCCTGGAGGCTTTCCCACAAGGCTTTCCCACAAGGCTCTCAGACGTGCCACTGTGTTGTGAGTCGATCCTCGGCGTGCAAGTCGAGGCAGTGCAGGGAAATCAGGTTCTCCTGGAGTGGACTGAGATATTTTGTGCACATTGGGAATGGTGGCACGATCCCTGGAGTTCCTCTCGACTTTCCTGTGGAGAGCGCCTCCTCCACGATGCGACAGGAAAGCCGGGAATGCTTTCCCTATGAAGCAGGGAAAGGAACTCTCATCTCGAGCTATGAGGAGGATACGGGGCTCCTCTTGATGTGGGCGGGACCCTCGGTGTTCCTGTCGAGTGGAGGCCGGTATGTCGGGGAACTGCTTGAGTTGATCCAAGGGTGTGTAGGTCCCTTTCGAAGTTCAAGTGGGAAGGGGTGATTTGCCTCGAGACGCCTTCTCGAGTACGACGGGGACCTCAGGGACTTGCTCTTGTGGCCTCAGGAAAGGCCAGTCTCCATTCGAGTTGCGAGGGGTCTCTCGGGATTCCTTTCCAGTCGGTGCAGAGGCCTAATACCTCGTGTGGTTAAGATGCCAGAAACTGAGGATTCCTTTCCAGTGCTGACATGGATTTGGGGTACTTCTGCAGGCTCCACAGCGGAGTCAGTCATCGTCTCGAGTGGGGACATGCACGTCCGCTTTCCTCCTGAGCTGTAGCAGCCGTGGCAGGCTGCCTGTTGCCTTGATGTAGGGATCTGTGGCATTCCCTGAAGACTATCACACGAGGCTTTCCACAGGGCTCTCCCACGTGCCACTGTGGTGTGAGTCGATCCTTGGCCTGCAAGTCGAGGAAGTGCAGGTAAGTCAGGTTCCTCTGGAGTGAACTGAGACATTTGGGGGACATTGGGAATGGTGCCACGAACCCTGGAGTTCCTCTCGACTTTCCTGTGGAGAGCGCCTCCTCTTGAGATGCAACGGGAACGCCGGGAATCCTTTCCCAACGAAGCAGGGAAAGGAACCCTCATGGAGCTACTAGGTGGAGAAGGGGCTCCTCTCGATGTGGACGGGACCCTCGATGTTCCTCTCGAGTGGAGACGTGTATGTCGGGGAACTTCTTGAGTTGCAGCAAGGGTGAGAAGGACCCTTTTGAAGTTCAAGAGGCTAGGTGTGATTAGACTTGAGACGCTTCAGCAGAAAAGGGCCTCATCTCGCCTGGAGGGGAGAACCTCGTGGATTTTCTCGAGTTGCGGCAGGTCCTTCTCGAGTTATGACGGGGACCTCAGGGACCCGCTCTTGTGGCCTCAGGAAATGCAAGTCTCCATGCGAGTTGGGAGAGGCCTCTCAGGCTTCCCCTACAGTCGGTGCCAGAGCCTAAGACCTCGTGTGGAGTCGAGGCCAGAACCTGAGTATTCCTCTCCAGTGCTGACATTGATCTGGGGTTCTTATGGAGGCTCCACAGGGGAGTCAGTCCTCGTTTCGAGTGGGAACATGCACGTGTGCTTTCCTCCCGAGCTGGATCAGCCCTGGCAGGCTTCCCGTCACCTTGGTACAGGGATCTGTGGCATTCCCTGGAGGCTTTCCCATGAGGTTTTTCCACAGGGCTGTCACACGTGGCACTGTGGTGTCAGTCGATCTCGGCGTGCAAGTCGACGAAGTGCAGGGAAATCAGCCATCAGAGTCTTTCAGTACACTCGGGTACGCTCCCTACCTTCAGCCCGTTCAAAATTCCAGTTAAGTCGCATCAAAGGAAACCCCTACTCGATTAAGTGGGGCTGCGTGTTGGGTCTCCCATCCACTCCTGGAACATGTTTTCATGCTTCCGATAGTATTCACTTCCATTCCTCCGTGGTGAAGAGCACCTGAAACAGCTGCTGACAAACATCCCAAGTAGGATTTTGAGTAAACAGGATATAATCTAAGAGATCAATAAGACCTTGGGGTTTTTTGGAAAAAGAAGGGGTTTGAGTTTTCCAGTTATATAAATCACTCGTAGAAAACGGCCAGTACTGGTATGTTTGCTCCCCACCATGATTTGCTGGCCCCACCTGGACAGGGAATGCCTGAACGGTGGGTGAAGGAGCCTCCCGGCTTCCGTCCTCAGACAAGTTTCTGCCCCTTCGAGTCCTTCCGTGAGTTCCTTGGGCCAGCCCCCCTTCCCATGGCAGAGCCAAGCATTCTGGGTCCCTCTTTTGTTCTACGGACGACACCTGCGGTAACTGCGGGGGCAAGGGTGGCTGCATATATGGGGGTGGTGAAATTTCAGTGTCTAAGTCAATCAGGCTAGGATATAAAGAGGATTCCTGGAGTATCGGCTTCTTCTTCTGACTCTCCCGATCTTCATGGTCAGTCATTACAGACAAAGGGGTGGGAGAGCTCTGACCCATAATGACGGAGCTCACAATGAACACACACACACACACACACACACACACACACAAAACAAAAACAAAAACAAAAATGGTGCGGGCACACAAAGAAAGGCAACAGACAGAAGACAAACAAATATCGGCGGAAAACACAGAACTAGGTATATCCCGGGTTACTGTTGTCTTGCTTCCCAATGTTATCTCACTGAAGGCATCCACTGCCCACAGATTTGGAGTCAGGAGAGACGTTCCTTCCCAATCCCTCACAGAACCAGCTGCCTTCCAGAGTGAATGCTGTGCCCCAGTCTTATGCTGGCTGCCAGTTGCCTTCCAGCGCACTCACTGGGCCTCGGTCTTACACTGGCTAGGATGATTAATTCACCTCTGATTAGGCCTAACAAGAGCCAGCTGCCTTCCAGTGCATATGCTGGGCCCCAGCCTTATGCTGGACTTAACCAGACTTAACACCAGTGTTCAGATATCTTTCCTCCTAGTGAGGAAACCCCTTCTACTGGGAGAGTGTTATTCTTCCCAGTTAAAGGGATCCCGGACGAGCCCCCAAATGTTATGCCCAGAATGCGAGTCCCCAAAACTGAGAGAATAAGACGTCCACAGCAATGCAAAAGCATGAAGCGGTTTTATTTCTAGCTCGAGCTAGGGCTCTCACCACATCCAACGCAGTGGAGTGGAGCAAGAGCCCCAGGCTCAGACTTACAACAGTATTTATAGGTTTAGAACAAAGACAGAGAGTTGGCAAGGGCTGATTGGCTGCAGGAGTTTCCTGGTATTTACTAATTGGCTATTGGCTGCAGGGGGATGTCTTTTACATCCTGATAAACTCAAACCAGGTTACGGGGAGTATGCTGATTAGACAAGTCCTGGCATATACGGATATGACTTCACTGGGCAATGACTCAGATTTTCCTGTGAGTCGTATCTTAATCCCTGAAGCATATCATGGCGTTTGTTAGGTCCCAACAGAACCACCTGGTTTTTCTAGAGTTGCGGCAGGTTCCTCTCGAATTATGATGGGGACCATGATGACCCGCTAGTGTGGCCTCAGGAAAGGCTAGTCTCTGTGCAAGTTGCGAGGGGCCTCTCAGGATTCTTCCCCAGTAGGTGCCTGGTTCTAAGTCCTCGTCTGGAGCCGAGGATGGAACGTGTGGTTTCCTCTCCAGTGCTTACATGGAACTTAGGGTTCCTCCTGAGTCTCCACAGGAGAGTCAAGACTCGTATCGAGTGGAGACATGCACGTCCACTTTGTTCCCGAGCTGTAGTAGCAGTGTCAGGCTTTCCGTTTAATTGCCAGTAGGATCACTGGCTTTCCCTCCAGGCTTTCACACAGGGCTGTCACAGTTCCACTGTGGTGTGAGTGGATACTCAGTGTGAGAGTTGAGGCAGTGCAGGAAAATCAGGTTCCTCTGGAGGGGACTGAGACATTTGGGGGACTTTTGAAATGGTGGCAAGACCCCTGGAGTTCCTCTCGACTTACTTGTTGAGAGCCCCTCTTCTTGAGATGCCACGGGAATGCTGGGAAACCTTTCTCGAGAAAGCAGGGAAATGAACCCTCATCTCAAGCGGAGGAGTGGGAAACGGGGCTCCTCTTGAATTGTGGCGGAAACCTCTGTGTTCCTCTCTAGTCGAGACGGGTATGTCGGGGAACTTTTTGAGTTGCATCAAGTGTGTGCAGGACACTTTCGAGGTTCAAGAGGGAAGGTGCGATTTCCCTGAGATACCGAAGTGGAAAAAGGCCTCATCTCGCATGGAGGGGAGAACCTCCTAGTTTTTCTCGAGTTGCAGCAGGTTTCCCTCGACTTACAACAGAGACCTCAGGCACCCACTCGTGTGGACTCAGGAAAGGCCAGTCTCCATGCAAGTTACGAGGGGCCTCTCGGGATTCCTCTCCAGTTGGTGCTGGGGCCTAAGTCCTCGACTGGAGCCTAGGCTGGAACCTGAGGTTTCCTCTCCAGTGCTGACATGGATCTTGGGGTTCCTCTGGTGTCTCCACAGGGGAGAAAGACCTGGTCTTGAGTGGAGACATGCATGTCCTCTTTGCTCCTGAGCTGTAGCAGCAGTGTCAGGCTTCCCGTCGAGTTGACACAGTGATCTGTTGCTTTGCCTCGAGGCTTTCCTACAGAGCTGTCACACGGGCCACTGTGGTGTGAGACCATAATCGGGGAGAGATTCGAGTTAGTGCATGGAAATCATGTTCTTCTGGAGTGGACTGAATGTTTTGGTGGTTTTCTGGAATGGTGGCACGACTCCTGGAGTTACTCACTACATTCCTGTGGAGAGCGCCCCTTCTTGACATGCGACAGGAACGCCGGGAATCCTCTCCTGAAGAATCAGGGAAAGTAACCTTCATCTTGACCGGAGGAGGGGGAAACGGGGCTAATCTTCAGTTGTGGCAGGACCCTCGCTGTTCAACTCGACTGGAGACGGGTATGTAGGGGAACTTCTTGAGTTGCTGCAAGTGTGCGAAGGACCCCTTGGAGGTTCAAGAGGGAAGTTGTGATTTCCCTCGAGATGCCGCAGTGGAAAGGGGCCTCATTTCGCCTGGAGGGGAGAACCTCCTGGATTTTCTCGAGTTGCGGCAGGTTCCTTTCGAGTTATGACGGGGATCTCAGAGATTGGCTCTTGTGGCCTCAGGAAAGGCCAGTTTCCATGGGAATTGATTCTGGGGATTCCACTCCAGTCGGTGCCAGATCCTAAGACCTTGTCTGGAGTCGAGGCCGGAATCAGTGGTTTCTGTTCCAGTGTTGACATGGATATTGGGATTTCTCTGGAGTCTCCACAGCAGACTCAGGCCTCATCTCAAGTGCAGACATGCACGTCTGCTTCCCTCCTGAGCTGTAGAAACAGTGTCAGGCTTCTCATCCCACTGAAAAAATGATCTGTGGTTTCCCCTGGAGGCTTTCCAGAGGGCTGTCACATGTGCCACCGTGGTATGAGTCGATACTCGGCGTGACAGTCGAGGCAGTGCAGGGAAATCAGGTTCCTCTGGAAAGAACTGAGACATTTGGGGGACTTTTGGAATGATGGCACGACCCCTGGAGTTCCTCTCGACTTTCATGTTGAGAGCGCATCCTCTTGAGATGTGACGGGAACGCCGGGAATCCTTTCCCGACGAAGCAGGGAATGCAACCCTCATCTCGAACTAGGAGGTGGAAACGAGGCTCCTCTTGATTTTGGTGTGAACCGCGGTGTTCCTCTTGAGTGGAGACGGATATGTCTGGGAACTTCTTGATTTGAAGTAAGGGTGTGAAGGACCCTTTTGAAGTTCAAGAAGGAAGGTGTGATTTTCCTTGAGACGCCTCAGTGGAAAAAGGCCTCATCTCGCCTGGAGGGGAGAACTTCCTGGAATTTCTCAAGTTGCAGCAGGTCCCTCTCGAGGTAGTTAGGGGACCTCAGGGACCTGCTCGTGTGGCCTCAGGAAGGGCGAGTTTCCATGTGAGTTGCGAGGTGCCTTTTGGGATTCCTCTCCAGTCAGGGCCAGGTCCTAAGAGCTCTTCTGTAGTCGAGGCTGGAACATGTGGTTTCCTCTCCAGTGCTGACATGGATCTTGTGGTTCCTCTGGAATTTCCAAAGGGAAGTCAGGCCTCGTCTCAGTGGAGACATGAACGTCCGCTTTCCTCCCGAGCTTTAGCAGCAGTCTCAGGCTTCCTGTCGAGTTGACACAGGGATCTGTGTCTTTCCCTCGAGGCTTTCCCACAGGGCTGTCACACGTGCCACCGTGGTGTGAGTCAATCCTTGGCCAGAGAGTTGAAACAGTTCCCAGATATCAGGTTCCTCTGGAGTGGACTGAGACTTTGGGGGGACGTTTTGAATGGTGGCACAACCCCTGGAATTCCTCTCGACTTTCCTGTTGAGAGCGCCTCCACTTGAGATGCGATGGAAAGGCCGGGATCCTTTCCCGACGAAGCAGGGAAAGGAACCCTCATCTCGAGGTAGTAGGTGGAAACTGGCTCCTCTAGATTTTGACGGGTCCCTCGGTATTCCTCTCGAATGGAGACAGGTATGTCAGGGAACTTTTGGAGTTGCAGCAAGGGTGTGAGAGATGCTTTCGAAGTTCAAGAGAGAACGTGTGATTTCCCTCAAGAAGCCTCATCGGAAAAAGTCCTCATCTGGCCTGGAGGGGAGAACCTCCTGGATTTTCTCACTTGTGGCAGGTTCCTCTCCAGTTACGATGGGGACTTCAGGGACCCGCTTGTGTGGCCTCAGGATAGGCCAGTCTCCAAGCGAGTTTCGAGGTGCCTCTGGGGTTTCCTCTCCAGTCGGTGCCAGGTCCTAACACATGGTCTGGAGTCTAGACTGGAACTTGATGTTTCCTCTCCAGTGCTGACTTGGATCTGGGGGTTCCTCTGGAGTCTCCACAGTGGAGTCAGGTATTGTCTCGAATGGAGACATGCACTTCCGCTTTCCTCCTGAGCTTTAGCAGCAGTTTCAGGCTTCCTGTCACTTTGACACAGGAATCTTTGCCTTTCCCTCGAGGCTTTCCCACTGGGCTGTCACACGTGCCACCGTGGTGTGAGTCAATACTCGGCGTACAAGTCGAGGCAGTGCAGGGAAATCATGTTCCTCTGGAGTGGACTGAGATATTTGGGGGATTTTTGTAATGGTGGCATGACCAATACTGTTCCTCTCGACTTTCAGGTTGAGAGGGCCTCCTCTTGAGATGCGACATAAACACCGGGAATCCTTTCCCAACGAAGCAGGGAAAGGAACCCTCATCTCGAGGTAGGGAGTCGGAAACGTTGCTCCTCTTGATTTTGGCGGGACCTTCATTGTTCCTCTCGAGTGGAGACGTCTTTGTCATGGAGCTTCCTGAGTTGCAACAAGGGTGTGAAGGACCCTTTTTAAAGTTCAAGAGGGAAGGTGTGATTTACCTCGTGATACCTCAGCAGAAAAGGGCCTCATCTGGCTTGGAGGGGAGAAACTCGGGGATTTTTGGGTTGCAGCACGTTCCTCTAGAATTACGACTGGGACCTCAGGGACCCGCACGTGTGGCCTCAGGAAAGGCCAGTCTCCGTGCAAGTTGCGAGGGCCATCTCAGGATACCTTTACATTTGGTTCCGTGTCCTAAACCTCATCTGAATTCGAGGCTGAAACCTGAGGTTTCTTCTCCAGTGCTGACATAGATATTGGGGTTCCTCTATAATCTCCACAGGGAAATCAGGCTTTGTCTCGAGTGGAGACATGCACGTGCGCTTTCCTCCCAATCTGGAGCAGCAGTGTCAGGCTTCCCGTCACGTTGATACTGGGATCTTTGGCTTTCCCTCGAGGCTTTCCCACGAGGCTTTCCCACAGGGCTGTCACACGTGCCACCGTGGAGTGAGTCAATACTCGGTGTGACAGTCAAGGCAGTGCAGGGAAATCAGGTTCCTCTGGAGAGGACTGAGACATTAGGGGGACTTTTGGAATGACGGCACGACCTTGGAGTTTCTGGTGACTTTCCTGTTGGGAGTGCCTCCCCTTGAGTTGCGATGGGAACGCCAGGAATCCTTTCCGGATGAAGCAGGGAAATGAACCCTCAGCTCGAGCTAGGAGGCGCAAACAGGGCTCCTCTTGATTTTGGCGGGACCCTCGTTGTTTCTCTCGAGTGGAAACAGGCGTATCACGAAGTACTTGAGATGCAGGAAGGGTGTGAAGGACCCATTAGAAGTTCAAGAGGGAAGGTGTGATTTCCCTCATTGCCCCTCACCGGAAGAGGGCCTCATCTCGCCTGGAGGGGAGAACCTCATGGATTTTCTCGAGTTGCAGCAGGTTCCTCTTGAGTTATGACGTGGACCTCAGGGACGCACTCGTGTGGCCTCAGGAAAGGCCTGTCTCCATGCAAGTTGAAAGGGGCCTCTCGGGATTCCTCTCCAGTTGGGGCCAGGTCCTAAGACCTTGTCTAGAGTTGAGGCTAGAACCTGAGGTTTCCTCTCCAGTGCTGACATGGACCTTGGGGTTCCCCTGGAGTCTCCAGAGTGGAGTCAGGCCAGGTCTCTAGTGGAGCCATGCATGTCCACTATCCTCTCGAGCTATAGCAGCAGTGTGAGGTTTTCCGTCCGGTTGAAACAGGGATCTGTAGCTTTCCGTCGAGGCTTTCCCAAAAGGCTGTCACACGTGCCACCGTGGTGTGAGTCGTTACTCGGCATGAAAGTTGAGGCAGTGCAGGGAAATCAGATTCCTGTGGAGTGGACTGAGTCATCTGGGGGACTTTTGGAATGGTTGACGACCCCTGGTGTTCCTCTCGACTTTGGTGTTGAGAACGCCTCCTCTTGAGTTGCGATGGAAACGCCTGGAATCCTTTCCCAAGGAAGCTCGGAAAGGAACCCTCATCTCGAGCTAGGAGGCAGTAACGGGGCTCCTCTTGATCTTGGCGTGATCCTCGGTGTTCCTCTCGAGTGGAGAAGGGTTTGTCAGGGAACTTCTTGAGTTGCAGCAAGGGTGTGAAGGACCCGTTCAAAGTTCAAGAGGGAAGATATGATTTGCCTCGAGACGCCTCAGCGGAAAAGGGCCTTTTCTTGCTTGGAGGGGAGAACCTCCTGGATTTTCTCGAGTTGCGACAGGTTCCTCTTGAGTGACGATGGGGACGTCAGGGACCCTCTCGTGTGGCCTCAGGAAAGGCCAGTCTTCATGCGAGTTGTGAGGGGCCTCTCGGGATTTCTCTCCATTCGGTGATGGGTCCTAAGGCCTCGTCTTGCCTCGAGGCCAGATCCTGAGGTTTCCTCTCCAGTGATGCCATGGATCTTGGGGTACCTCTGGAGTCTCCACAGGGGAGTAAGTCCTCATCTCGGGTGAAGACATGCACATCCGCGTTCCTCCCGAGCTTTAGCAGCTGTGTCAGTTTTCTCGTCACGTTGATACAGGGATCTGTGGCTTTCCCTCCAGGCTTTCCCACAGGGCTGTCACACGTGCCACCATGGTGTGAGTCGATACTGAGAGTGACAGTTGAGTCAGTGCAGGGAAATCAGATTCCTCTGTAGTGGACTGAGTCTTCTGGTGGACTTTTGGAATGGTGGCATGGCTCCTGCAGTTACTCTCGACTTTAGTGTTGAGAGCACTTCCTCTTGACATTCGAGGGAATCGCCAGGAATTGTTTCCCGAAGAAGCAGGGAAAGGAACCCTTATCCCGAGCAGGTGGCAGAAACGGGGCTCCTCTTGACTTTGGCTGGACCCTCGGTGTTCCTGTCGAGTGGAGACGGGTGTATCGGGGAACGGCTTGAGTTGCAGCAAGGGTGTGAAAGACCATTTCAAAGTTCAAGAGGGAAGGTGTGATTCCCTTGAGCGGCCTCAGCGGAAAAGGGCCTCATCTCGCCTGGAGGGGACAACCTCCTGGATTTTCTCTAGTTGCAGCAGGTTCCTCTCGAGTTACAAGGGGGACCTCATGGACCCGCTCGTGTGGCCTCAGGAAAGGCCAGTCTCCATGGGAGTTATGAGGGGCCTCTCGGGATTTCTCTCCAGTCGGTACAGGGACCTAAGACCTCATCTGGAGTCAAGGCCAGAACCTGAGGATTCCTCTCCAGTGCTGACTTGGATTTTGGGGATCCTCTGGAGCCTTCAAAGTGGAGTCAGGACTCATCTCGAGTGGAGACATGCACGTCCGCTTTCCTCCCGAGCTATAGCAGCAGTGTCAGTCTTCCCATTGAGTTGACACAGGGGTCTGTGGCTTTCCCTCCAGGCTTTCCCTCAGGGCTGTCACATGTGCCACCATGGTGTCAGTCGATACTCGGCATGACATTCTAGGGAGTGCAGGGAAATCAGGTTCCTCTGGAGTGGACTGAGTCATTTGGGGGACTTTTGGAATGGTGGCATGACCCCTGGAGTTCCTCTCCACTTTCCTTTAGAGAGCGTCTCCTCTTGAGTTGCAACGGGATCGCCGGGAATCCTTTCTCTACTAGTAGGGTAGGGAACCCTCATCTCGAGCTAAAAGGCGGAAAAGAGTCTGCTCTTGTTTTTTGCTGGACCCTCGGTGTTCCTCTCGATTGAAGACGGGTATGTCTGAGGACTTCTTGAGTTGCTGCAAGGGTGTTAAGTACCCTTTCGACGTTCAGGACGGTAGGTGTGATTTCCCTCAAGACCCCGCAGTGGAAAAGGGCCTCATCTCGCCTGGAGAGGAGAACCTCTTGGATGTTCTTGAGTTGTTGAAAGTTCCTCTCGAGTTAGGAACAGGACCTCTGTGATCCTCTCGTGTGGCCTCAGGAAAGGCCAGTCTCCTAGCAAGTTGTGAGGGGCCTCTCGGGATTCCTCTCCAGTCGGTGCCACGTCCTAAGACCTAGTCTAGACTCCAGGCCGGAACCTGAGGTTTCCTCTCCATTGCTGACATGGATCTTGGGCTTCCTCTGGAGTCTCCACAGGGGAGTCAGGTCTCGTCTCGAGTGGAGACATGCACCTCCGCATTCCTCCCGAGTTGCTGCAGCAGTGTCAGTCTTCCCGTCGAGTTGACACAGGAATATGTGGCTTTCCCTAGAGGCTTTCCCACAGTGCTTTCATACTTGCCACCGAGGTGTGAGTCGATACTCGGCATGACAGTCTAGGCAGTGCAGGGAAATCAGATTCCTCAGGAGTGGACTGACATTTGTGGGACTTTTGGAATGATGGCACGACACCTGCAGTTCCTCTCAACTTTCCTGTTGAGAGGGCCTCTTCTTGAGATGCAACGGGAACAGCGGGAATCCTTTCCCTAAGAAGCAGGTAAAGGAACTCTCATCTCGAGCTAGGACGGAGAAACGAGGCTCCTCCTGAGTTTGGCTGGACCTTCGGTGTTCCTCTCATGTGGAGACGGGCATGTCGGGATACTTCTTGAGTTGCAGGAAGTGTGTGGAAGACCCTTTCGAAGTTCAAGAGGGAAGGTGTGACTTCCTTCGAGACAGCGTAGTGGAAAAGGGCCTCATCTCGCCAGGAGGGGATAACCTCCTGTATTTTCTCCAGTTGTGTGTGGCAGGTTCCTCTCGAGTTACAAGGGGGACCTCATGGACCCGCTCGTGTGGCCTCAGGAACAGTCAGCCTCCATGCGAGTTGTGAGGGGCCTCTTGGGATTCCTCTCCAGTTGGTGCTGGGTCCTAAGACTTCCTCTGGAGTTGAGGCTGGTACGTGAGGTTTCCTCTCCAGCGCTGACATGTATCTGGTGGTTCCTCTTGAGTCTCCTCAGGGAAGGCAGCCCTCGTCTCGAGTGGAGACCTGAACGTCTGCTTTCTTCCCTGGCTCTAGCAGGAGTGTCAGGCTTCCAGTCACATTGACTCAGGGATCTGTGGCTTTCCCTTGAGGCTTTCGATACGGCTCTCACACAAGCCACCGTGGTGTGAGTCGATACTCGGCATGACAGTCGAGGCAGTGCAGGGAAATCAGGTTCCTCTGGAGTGGACTGAGACATTTGGGGGACTTTTGGAATGGTGGCACGACCCCTGGAGTTCCTCTCGACTTTCCTGTTTATAGCCCCTGCCGGGAACCAGCGTGAGAAATCCCGCCCGTGACAAGGTAATGAGGAAGGAAGCTGACATATGCAAGTTCATGATCAGACTTCAGGGGTCCCCCTGGAATTTCCTGAACATCCCCCCCAAAAAATAAGAATCTGCCTTGTTTTCCACTCTTCTGATATCCTCTGGAAAAAGTCAAATCACGTCTTTAGTCTTCTGCATTTGAAAGGGTTGTGTCAGTTAAACCCCCTCTGATAGCTCTGTAGCTTGCTTAACAGGTTTCCGGGGACCTCTTACAGCTTCTGAATTGCTTACAGCCCCCCAACCTCGAGAGGCACAAAGCTTAAAAGCATCTTAATGATACAGAGCCTTTTCTAAAGAGTTAAAAATTATATTGGTAGAAGGTTTTCACTGTTTACTCAATGACTGCTTCCAGGCCTCCATATTCTTTATCTTTTAGGCACCTGGGAGGATGTTAATCAATCAAAATGGGATATGGAAAAAGATATATAGTAGTTCCGATGTTAGCAACACTAGACTTTTGAGTTAATTACTTCTGTTTGTTATATGTCACGGCACTCCTCTTGTTTCCTTGCTATGTATGAATGTAACTTTATTTAGTGCTTTCTGAGAGTGGCACCAAACCTTGGGAAGATCAACAGAAATAAGTCTTCAGGTTGACTAACCCTTATCAGAAAAAAGGCTGTAAAATGTTAATTGGCCCATTTTGGCCAGAAGATGATGTAAATCACCTAAGACTTGTGTATACAATTAGGTATGCAGAGAGAAAAGCCTGGTTTTGATAAGAGTTTGGACTGCTAACACTGCATAATTTTGTATTAACCATTGATCTCTATGTACAATCAAAAAAAGGTATAAAAGGCCTTTCTAGACAATAGGGGCTGGAGCCAGTTGCTGGACTCATTTCCTCCATCTCTCTCTCTCTCTCTCTCTTTTTCCTTTTCTTCTTTACTTTAATTTCAGGCTGAATTCCCATTTGGGGCGCAGAGGCTCCCCAGGTCTACTTACTTGCCCTGGCTGTTAAGATCCACGCAAAAAGGAGCCTAAGATGAGGCACCCTTAGATATTCAAGCGAGCACCAGTGGCCCAACGTAGATGGTGCAATTTCCTTGTCTGGAATTTTATTGGTCTTCCGTGTAATCCTAGTTATTCAGCCCTCTTTCTCCACTTAATATTCCTACTACACTATTTCTTCCTAATCTAATCTTATATTAATAAATAAATAAGTTTTCCTCACCAATGCCGTCCACCCTTCGAATTCGATGGGTCCACCGGGGCTAGACCCCGGCAAGTGGCACCTGGAACAGGCTATTTGAAGGTAGGTCCCCCGAGCAGTTAGAGTCATCAGCCCTATTGCCACCCCCTTGAACCAAGTAGGGTCATCAGCTCTATTGCTCTGGACAACTAGGGTCATCAGCCCTGTTGTTCCCCCAGTGTTGAGGGTTTGGGACAGATAGGACCCCACTCAGGGTGCTGCAGACCCCCCTGTAGGATAGACAGGGTGCATAGGAGTGGGAAGTGTTGAAGGGTTTAAGAGAAACCTGGTGCTCTAGAGGTTGAAAGAAACCTGCTTTCTTCGGGTCAACCCCCCCCCCTCCCTTGCAAAAGGTAAAACCTTTTGTAAGGCAGACTTTTCCATAAATCTTAATTTTCTGACACGGGTCACAATGACTCAAAAGAACGACACCTCTTTACAGAAGTAATTTAGCAACTGTTGAACAAAAGATAAATTAAAGAAAAAAGGCTAGTGTTACAAGAGCAATGTCCTTGGTTTCCTCAAAAGGGATTTAGATACTTGGGTGAAGCTAGGAAAACAGCTAAAAACTTATTATACTTTGCATGAGCCAGAAAAAGTTCCTGTAAATGCTTTTGCTCTGTAAAATACGATTAGAAATGTTCTCGACCCCCGTCATGAGGCTGTTAGTTAGATAGCTTATGGGAGAGGCTATAGTGGTGGATGGTAGTGGGTCTCCACCTTCTATGCAGATCATATTTTCTGCCATTGGCAAAGAAAACGAGGGAGACTGTACTCTTCCTCCCAAGGAAGGAGAGTGCTTACAGGATGCAGCGGCCAAGCGCCCTGGAGAGCCCCCTCCCCCGCTACACAAACCAAACTTTTAAAAAGTTATCTTATTTAAGGCGACCACTGCAACCTCTGCTTGTGTCTCCCCAGGGCTTAAGAACTCCCCACTTTGCATCCAAAGCCTCCCAGAACATTGCTTAAGGTTGAAAAGGATAGGGAGAATATTTTTCAGCAAGAGAGCTTTTAAAAACGTAGCCTACTCCTTGCAGAAAACCCCCTTGGGGGGCCTCACCCAAGTAAAGGAAGAGAAAAGAGAAAAAGAAAGAAAAATAATCATAATAAGAAGGATTTTACAAATACAAAATGTTTCTCTTGAGGCCACATAGAACATTTTTGCTGGCAATGTCCTGCTAAACAGAGACAAAAAGCCGCACCAATTAACCCCAGGACTTAGCAGCAGCAGCAGCAGCAGCTGAGGACTAGACCTCAGCTCCACTACAGCAACAATATTAACCCCTGATGTTCCAGTTGCACAGATTCCAATGGGAGTGGCTAGCCCCCTGCCTGAGGACATTGTAAGACTTGTGTTAGGGCGTAGCTTGCTTTCTTTTCAAAAGATTTTGGTGGTGCCTGGTGTAGTAGATTCTGATTATACTGGAAAAATTAAATTTTGATCTCGCCACCTGCTAAAACTGTGCAAATTAATAAAGGCCAAAGAATAGCACAGCTTTTGCTTATACCTTATTACCAGACAGAAAAACCAGACGGAAAAAGCCCCAGAGGATCTAGATCTAGCTTTTTGGGTGCAGAAAATTACAGCTTCTAGGCCTTTGAAAGATTTTTTAATTCAAGGAATAAAATGTCAGGGCTGTTAGACACTGGAGCAGGCATTTCTTATGTTGCTGGGAAACACTGGCCCAGCTCCTGGCCAGCACACACTACTGAAAATGAGTTGGTGGGATTAGAGAAAGTGTATGCAGGATGGGAATGCTGTAGAGGAAGAGCTGAGAAAGAGTTTAAAACCTTGGTGAGTAGTGAGCTCCCCATTGCTGGAAGTATTCAAGCAAAGATTAGATGGTTACTTGTCACCTAAAAGGCTATAGACCAGATTTGGGTTATAAAAAGATCATTGGAAAAGCTTATAAAGATATTGTGTAACACCTCTTTACTTGCTTCTTATATTTAGGTCTGCCAAAAGTTTTAAAAACTAATAATGTCCTTTTAAAGCCACAGAGAGATTGTTTACTAACCTTAAATGATTTTCACAAATTATTAGGGGATATTAATTGGATATGCCCACATTTAAAACTGACTACTGCAGATTTAAGGCCTTTTGTTTGATTGCTTATAAAACAATCCTAATCCCAGTTCTAGGAAAAGGTTGACTAGTGAGACAGAGTTGGCTTTTGTTAAAGTAAATTAGGCTTTGAATGATCATTTAATTAAGATTAATATTGCCAAAAGATGAGACTAAATTATTCTTGCCAGAAAACAAGATGCTTTTGACAAGAAGGCCTATTGGTTCCATCTACCCTTGACCCCAAGAAAAAATAGTTTTGTCTTATTCCAGCTTGGTGGCACAATTAATTTTAAAAGGAAGAAAAAGAAGTATGGAACCTTTTGGAAAAGAAGTAACAAATATAGTAATTCCATTCAATAAGGATCAACTGCAAGTCTTTTACAGAATAGTGATGATTGGCAAGTTGCTCTGATAGATTTCAGGAGTTAAATTTTGTTTCATTTGCCCTCAAGCCCCCACAGTAGTTAAAAGTACAAGAATGTTAGCTTGGCAATTTGAGGATACCTGTGAAACTTTCCTAAACTATGTAGTTCCTTCACTCCCCTTTACCCTATGGGGGAGGGACAAGCTGTTTCAAACAGGAGTTGCTTGGAAAAGGGATTTCTCAATTTCTTAGTTATCAATAGGTGGTACAATTAACAATACTTCATATATTGATATAAATACATAGTATAAATATATTTGCCTAATTAGAGTTTGCCTAATTGGGTATGGCCATAAATAAAATATAATAAAGGTTTAAATGTCTAAACTAGAAGAAACATGAAATCCTCATGTTGATTCTTAAATGTAGTATTTCTAACTTGGGACAAGACAGATTGCTAGGCAGCCATTTTTGTGCCTGAAGATAACTGGGGGCATAGTTAAAATTTTATACATCAAATGATTGCTAAGGAATGTTGCAGGCAAGATGTGGTTATTTTTAGGTTATTTTTAGTCTTAAGGTGAGGGGAGGAGGGAGAGCAAACATTTAAAATTCAGAAAACCTTAAAACCTTTTTGATAAGAAATTGTAATTTTCACTTATGTTATCTTTAAGGATATTAAAGGTTGATAAATTGGTGTAGTTAAATTGAGCCATAACCATTGGTGATCATGGGAAACGGTAATTAAGCCTGAAAAAAAAGAAAAAAAATCATTATAATCTAAGAATTTAAAAAATAAGGAACGCCAGAAATCCTTTTCCGAGGAAGTAGGGAAAGGACCCCTCATCTCGAGCTACGAGGCAGAAACGGGGCTCCTCTTGATGTTGGCGGAACCCTTGGTGTTCCTCTCTAGTGGAGACGGGTATGTCTGGGAATGTCTTGAGTTGCAGCAAGGGTGTGAAGGACCCGTTCAAAGTTCAAGAGGGAAGGTATGATTTGCCTCCAGACGCCTCAGCGGTAAAGGGCCTTTTCTTGCCTGGAGGGGAGAACCTCCTGGATTTTCTCAAGTTGTGGCAGGTTCCTCTCGAGTTATGACAGGGACCTCAGGGACCCACTCGTGTGGCTTCAGGAAAGGCCAGTCTCCATGCGAGTTGCAAGGGGCCTCTCAGGATTCCTCTCCAGTCGGTGCCGGGGCCTAAGACCTTGTGTGGAGTCGAGGCCAGAACCTGAGGATTCCTCTCGAGTGCTGAATTGGATCTTGGGGAACTTCTGGAGTCTCCATAGTGGAGTCAGGACTCATCTCGAGTGGGGACATTCACGTCTGCTTTCCTGCCGAGCTGTAGCAGCAGTGTCAGGTTTCTCGTGGCATTGACAGAGGGATCTATGGCTTGCCCTCGAGGCTTTCCCACAGGGCTGTCACATGTTCCACCGTGGTGTGAGTCGATACTCGGCGTGAAAGTCGAGGCAGTGCAGGGAAATCAGATTCCTCTGGAGTGGACTGAGACATTTGGTGGACTTTTCGAATGGTGGCATGATCCCTTGAGTTCCTCTCGACGTTCCTGTTGAGAGTGCCTCCACTTGAGAGGCAATGGGAATGCCGGGAATCCTTTCCCGACGAAGCAGGGAAAGGAACCCTCATCTCCAGCTACAAGGAGGAAATGGGGCTCCTCTTGATTTTGGTGGGACCCCTCCTTGTTCCTTTGGAGTAGAGACGGGTATGTTGGGGAACTTCTTGAGTTGCAGCAAGGGTGTGAAGGACCCTTTTGGAGTTCATGAGGGAAGGTGTGATTTGCCTCGAGACACCTCAGCAGAAAAGGGCCTCATCTCGCCTGGAGGGGAGAACCTCCTGGATTTTCTCGAGTTGCAGCAGGTTCCTCTCCAGTTATGACAGGGACCTCAGGGACCCGCTCTTGTGGCCTCAGGAAAGGCCAGTCTCCATGCGAGTTGCGAGGGGCCTCTCGGGATTCCTCTCCAGTCAGTGTCAGGGCCTGAGACCTCGTGTGGGGTCCAGGCCGGAACCTGAGGATTCCTCTCCAGTTCTGACATGGATCTTGGGGTGCCAGGAGCCAGCGTGAGGAATTGCACCCGTGACAAGGTCATGCAGCAGAGCTCTGATGGCAAGGCTAATCAGACCTCAGGTTTTCCCCCTGAAATTTCCTGAGCATCCACTCCCCCCTCAAAATAAGAATCTGCCTGCTTTTCCACTCTTCTGACATTCTCTGGAAAAAATCAATTCAGGCCTTTAGTTTTCTGCATTTGAAAGAGGGTTTCAATCCAAAAACCCCTCTGATGGCTTTCTAGCCTGCCTGCAGGACTCATACAGCTGTGCATGTGTTTGTTTGAGGCCTCCTGACCTCAGGAGACACAGGAAGCTTAAAACATCCTAGGAATGTAGGGGCTTCCGAGGAGTCAGTCATTAGAATAGGACTGATTAATAGTTTCATTTTTGAGCCAATACTTGCTGCCAAATTTTCATATCCTTTATTTTTAGATATAGTTGGTATATAGAAAAACAAGTAGTAGGCCTGGTATTAGCAACATTAGATCTTTGAATTAAGTACCTTCTTTGTTATAACCCACTTCACCTTTGTTCTTTAGAGATGTAACTTTAATGCTTTAAGGAGATGCAGATTAAAGAAAAACACATCAGGGGAAACGAGATTAACATTCCTTAAGAAAGAGAACCAAAAAAGTGTTAGCAAGCCTCCTGGCCAGAACATAATGTAAATCACCTGAGACCTTTTGTATACAAAAAAGATATACAGAAAGGGTCAGGACTGCTGCCCCTGCATGACTCTGTATCTTCCATTATTTAAAATTTAGGGTATATAAACACCTTTAAATAATAAAGTTGGAGGTTTTTTTTGCACAAGCCTGGCCTCCCCCATGTCGATTCTTTCTCTTGCTCCCTTCTTCTCCTTTTCAGGCTGATCCCTTGGAACGTGGAGGCTCACTGTGTCTACTTACTTGTCCCAGCTTCTATGATCCATAAGAGAGAGAGCTCAAGGCGGGGCACTCTCCTATATTCAAACGGGCGCTGGCAGCCTAATGTAGACGGTGCAAGCTCCTTGTCTGGAGCTTTATTGGTTTTCCACGTAACCCAAGTTAATCAGCCTTTTCTCTCCACTTAATTTTCTTACTACACTATTTCTTCCTAGTCTAATCTTATATTAATAAATAAATAAGTCTTTCCTCACAGACTCCGTCCACCCTTTGAATTCCCTGGATCCACCGGGTCTGGACTCTGGCAAGTGGCGCCTGGAACAGGCTATTCCAAGGTAGGTTCCTCAGAGCAGAAGCTCCCCCCGGAGCACTCTCTGTTGCTCCCCCAAGAGTGAGTTAATCACTGCCCCCGGAATACTTTCAGTTACTCCCCCAGTGTTAAATGTTTGGGACGGATAGGACCCCACTCAGGGTGTTGTGGACCCCCCTGTAGGATAGACAGGGTGAGTAGGAGTGGGAAGTGTTAAAGGGTTTAAGAGAAACCTGGTGCTCTAGAGGTTGAAGGAAACTTGCTATCTTAGGGTTGATAAGAAAACCCCCCTCGCCAAAGGTAAAACCCTTGACAAGGTTGACTTTTCTATAAGACTTAATTTTCTGACATAGGTAACAGTGAATCAAAAGAAAGACAGCTTTTTATAGGAGTAATCTTGCAGTTAGTAACTAAATGAAGAATTAAAGTTAAGAAATCCAATATTCATTCATTTTTTTTCATTTGTACAAGAACAGTGTCTCTGGTTTCCAGAAGAAGGCACTGTTAACTTAGACACCTGGGAGAGAGTAGGAAAACAACTAAAAACTTACCATGCTGAACATGGCTCAGAAAAGGTGCCTACTGATGCGTTTTCCTTATGGAAAATAATTAGGGACCCTCTAGACCCTGCCCCTGAATCTGAAAAAGTACATCTTAAAGAGGAAAGTGCAGAGAAAAAGGTATCTATCGAAGAGGAGAGTGAGGAAAAGGAGGTTATACCTAGCTATCGGCAGTTGAATGACATGCTAGCTGCAATGACTGCCCAGGAAAAGGTAAAAGATAGAGATGAGAAAAAAGACCAGTTTTCAGATGAGGAAGATTCGGAAGAGGAAGTAAGTCAAGATCATTCTGATGAGAATTGGCCTTTATTAAATAAAGATGCTCCAAGGAGTTTAAGAGAAACTTCTCCAATTAGATCATCTACTCCAAGGAGTTAAAAAGAACTTCCCCAACCAGACCACCCGCTCCCAGGAATTTAAGAGAAATTTCCCCAGTTAGGCCTTCTGCTCCCAGAGGCTCAAGAGAAATGTCTCCTATCAGGTCATGCGCATCTAGGAGCTTAAGGCAGACATCCCAAGATAAAACATCCGTAAGATCTAAACACCAAATAGATAAAAAATCCCCCAAGTATGAAGAAAGTGATATACGACACCCCTTGCCCCTCCCCAACAGGGGTGAGGGTCCTCTACTAGAAGTTCCCTGGAGAAGGGTTTTCTCTAGCCCCGATGATGAATTTGATCCCCACCTTGACGCTTGTTTCCCCATAATATTTGATGGAAGTGGTGGTGGAACAGCCCCCCACTAGGAACCTAGTCCAATGAAACTGATCAAAGAACTCAAACACGCTTGTGCTTTGTATGGGCCTAAAGCTCCGTACACTGTATCATTGGTAGAGGCTTTAGCAGGCAGGTGGATGACACCCCATGACTGGAAAACAGTCGCTAAAGCTTGTCTGTCTGAAGGGCAATATGCACTTTGGAGAGCTGAATATGAAGATCTTGCCCCAAAACAGGCTGATGCTAACCAAAAATATGGCCCAAGATATATTTTAAAAAGTATGTTGGCAGGGACTAATAATTTTGGAACACTTAGAGATCAAATGGGATTGTACAGAACCACTTTATGTCAAGTAACTGCCTGCACCCTTGGGGCTTGGCACTTGTTGCCTGAAGGGAAAGAATCTACCTCTTCATTCTTAAACATTAAACAAAAACCAGAAGAGCCATATGAAGACTTTATATCAAGACTTGCAGAGGCAGTCAACAGAGTAATTTCCAATACTGAGGCAGCTAATATACTGATAAAACAACTGGCATTTGAAGATGCTAATTCTACCTGCCAGGCCATTCTACGTCCTATTAAAAAAACTGGGCAAATAATAGATTATATCATGCAATGTGCAGATGTAGGGCCAACAATGATGCAGGGCATTGCCATAGCTGCAGCCATAAAGGGAAATTCTTACCACCCGGCAGTACAGTCCTTTTTTGCAAACAGGAATAACCCGTCAAAGAGTCATTCCAGTGGTCCAGGTCAAAATATTGATTTATCCAAGACCTGCTTCTCTTGCAGACGGACGGGAAGGGCACTTTATGCGCGCTTGTCCCAAAAGAGCAGCCGGTTCTTCTCTGCCAAATTCTGCCTCCCCGGCTGTGTCTACTATTCTCCCTAGGTCTCTCTGCCCTTGTTGTCAAAAAGGATATCATTGGGCAAAAAAATGTAGGTCACAATTCCATAGAAATGGAGCCTTTTTGGGTCCCGATCAGCAGTCGGGAAACGGATTGAGGGGCCAGCCCCAGGCCCAGACAACAATTGGGGCAGCATCACTGAACCCATTCATTCCCTTTGTCCCATCACAGAACTCATCAGAGCAACCCCAGGCAGCACAGGACTGGACCTCAGTTCCACCACCTCAACAATATTATCAGCAGATAGCCCCACTGTAAAAATGCCTACAGGAGTTAAAGACCCATTACCGACAGGTTTAGTCGGAATTATACTAGGCAGAAGTTTCTTAGCTATGCAAGGTCTTAAATTATCCCTGGAGTAATTGACTCAGATTATGCAGGAGAAATTCAGATAATGATTTCACCCCCAACTAAAACTTTCCAAATACATCAGGGACAGAGAATAGCCCAACTTTTGCTTTTGCCTTACCACACTGCAATTGGGCACACGGCTACTCAGAATGAAAGGCAGGAGAAAGAATTTGGGTCTAGTGATATGGTTTTTTGGATAACAGAAATTACTCAGGAACGTCCTATGAAAACTATTCTGATTAATGGCAAGTCTATTGTGAGGTTATTAGACACAGGAGCAAATGTTTCTTGCATTTCAGGAAAAGACTGGCCCAGCTCCTGGCCCACACATACTACTGAAAATAACTTGGTGGGGATAGGAAGAGCCCCCACAGTAGCCAAAAGTGCAAAAATTTTAGATTGGCAATTTGAGGATACCTGTGGAACTTTCCAACCTTATGTCGTTCCTTCCCTCCCCCTTACCCTGTGGGCGAGGGATGTGCTATCTCAAATGGGAGTGTTACTTTTTAGCCCTGATGATAAAGTTACCTCTCAGATATTGCAGATGGGCTATGATCCATCAAAAGGATTAGGTAAACAGCAGACAGGAATAATTGAGCCAATTTCCCCAACTCCTCGCAAGCTACATGCTGGATTGGGCTATCCAAATTTATAATGGAGGCCATTGTTTCTGCTGCCGACCCCATTACATGGAAATCTCAAGATCCGGTGTGGGTGGAACAATGGCCTCTGCCTAAAGGAAAATTACTGGCAGCTAAAGCATTAATCTTTGAACAACTAGAATTGGGACATATTGAGCCCTCCAATAGCCCCTGGAACACTCCTGTTTTTGTCATTAACAAAAAATCTGGTAAATGGCAACTTTTACAGGATTTGAGAGCAATTAATGCCACCATGGAGGACATGGGGGCATTACAGCCTGGGCTCCCTTCCCCAGTAGCCGTTCCAGAGGGGTATAATATAATTGTGATTGATTTACAAGATTGTTTTTTCACTATTCCCTTAAATCCTCAGGATAAAAAGCGATTTGCCTTTAGTCTGCCATCAGAGAATCTTAAACAGCCTTACTTATGGTTTCAGTGGAAGGTTTTGCCTCAGGGAACGAAAAATAGCCCCACCCTATGCCCGAAATTTGTTAATGCCAATCTAGAAGATACTAGGACTAAATATGAACAGGTATATATGATTCACTATATGGATGATATTTTAATAGCTCATCCTGATAGAGTTCACCTGCAAACTGTCCTCCAGGATCTGACCCAGGCATTGACAGACAAAGGTCTAAAAATTGCCCCAGTAAAAATTCAAATCAATCTGCCTATAACTTACTTAGGAAGAGTCATAAACTCGGAAACAGTGACTCATGCCCTGCTGCAATTGAGAAAAGAACATCTTACTACTTTAAATGATTATCAAAAACTCTTAGGTGATATTAATTGGATTAGACCATATTTAAAATTAACCACTGCCGAATTGAAACCTCTTTTTAATATTTTACGTGGGAATCCAGATCCAACTTCTAAAAGACAATTCACAGCTGAGGCTCAGGAAGCCCTAGGCAAAGTACAAGCAGCCTTATCGAATAGTTATGTAAAAAGAATTGATTTGATGAAGACTTGGCAGTTCCTTTTTCTAGCTACTCCAACAGCGCCTACGGGAGTTCTGTGGCAAAGCAGCCCTCTAGAATGGGTCCATCTTCCTGCCCAAGATGAAAAAGTCATGGCTTCTTATCCCGGTTTAATTGCCACACTAATGCTAAGAGGAAGGAAGCGGAGCATTGAATTGTTTGGTAAAGAGCCACCAGAGATTGTAATTCCATATAATAAGGAGCAGCTTGATGCTCTTCTAATGTTTGATGAAGACTGGCAAATTGCTATAGGGAATTATTGTGGTCAAATTTTGCATCATTTACCCTCGCATGTTTTGCTAAATTTTATGTCTAAGCATCCAGTTATTTTTCCTGTCAGATGTAAACAGTTCCCTATTCCAGATGCTCAGATAGCCTTCACTGATGGATCAGCTAAGGGTAAAGCCTCTATAGTCACAAGAGATCATCAGAAAGTTTTGGAAACACAAGAAACTTCAGCCCAAAGAGCTGAAATCACAGCTGTTATTGAGGCTTTTGTTATGTTTGCAGAGGAGGAATTTAATCTCTACTCTGACTCTCAGTATGTGGTCAGGCTCTTTCCACACACTGTGACTGCAGTTCTGCCCGAAAACAAAACTACTATCTTTCATTTGTTAACTAGACTGCAGCAGCAAATTTGGAAAAGAAATCGGGCATTCTTTATAGGCCACGTTTGAGTTCATTCTGGTCTGCCTGGCCCTTTAAGTACTCTCAATGTATTGGCAGATTCCTTAAGGAGCATTTCAGTAGCTTCTGTTTTCGAAGAAGCAAGAGCTTCTCATTCACTTCATCATCAGAATGCCACTGTCTTATGATACCAGTTTCAAATTCCTGGAGAATCTGCCCAAGAGATTGTTCGTTCTTGTTTACATTGTCTTACTACTGTGAATACTTTGCCTCTGGGAGTTAACCCTCGCGGTCTCAAACCTAATGCACTCTGGCAAATGGATGTAACTCATGTCTCTTCACTTGGAAAATTGTCTTTTGTTCATGTAACTGTGGATACCTTTTCTCATGTCATTATTGCTACTGCTCATACAGGGGAAGCAGTTAAAGATGTAATACAACATCTTTTTACATGTTTTTCCTATCTGGGCCTGCCAAAAGCTTTACAAACTGATAATGCCCCTGCTTACACTTCTAAATCTTTTCAGCAATTTTGTACAAAGTTTCAAATTAAACATAACACCGGCATCCCTTATAATCCGCAGGGACAAGCCATCGTGGAAAGAGCACATCAATCACTAAAAATCCATATTCCAAAACTAAAAGAAGGGGAATTTAAATATAGTTCCCCCCATCAGATTTAGCAACATGCTCTTTTCATAACAAATAACTTAAATGCTGATTCATCCGGAAACACTGCAATGCTTCGCCATTGGTGCCCAGAGCAATTGAATGCAATACCATTAGTAAAATGGAGGGACCTTCTCTCCAGACAATGGAAAGGTCCTGACCCCTTATTAACCAGTGGGCGAGGGTATGCTTGTATTTTTCCATAGGACGCAGACTCTCCGATTTGGGTTCCAGACAGACTGATTTGCCATGTCTCAGCTCCCCGGATACCAGATTCCCCCACCATGGCAATCTCTAAAAAGGAAGAAGCCTCCTCTTTCCCAGCTCCCTCCACCAGCATGGGAAGCGCCGCTGACCCCGGGACAGCTGACATCGGAGATCCTGGATGAGCAAGGAACGGAGCCACCCACCAAAAGGATGCCACAACTTCAGATACGGGATATTGCTCCCCCTAATTCTTTGCCTCACAGGAGACCATCAGGACGCCCAGCTCAGTCAACCCAACTAGCCTCCATACCCACCTGGGGACAGATTAAGGCGCTCTGCTGCCAGGCACAGGGGATAGTTTCCCTACAGGGATCTTCAGTCTCTCCTGAAAAGGTTTTTATTGCCATGCTTGCTTTACTCTCTTGCCAGGAATCTTCGTTGCCAAGAAAGGAAGAGATGGAACCTCAAAAAAGCAGTTGTGACAGATTCCCCAACCTCTAAATTTGCATCTAAAGGGGCTCGATCTGTTTGGATATTACAAGCTTGTATGCCTGGCGTCCTTGACCCCTATAAATCCTTGTCTCTTAAAGCTCCACCAGAATTTAACCCGACCAGAAAATGACTCTATTTACTCTATTTTGGCTTGTTTATCCTCTCCTTATGTTCTTCTTTTCACCAGTTCCGGAAAATCTAATATACAAATGGACCTAATGTAGTGTCTTGTGAACAATGTATGCTTTCATCTTGTTTAACTCCTCAATATAATGTTTGCCCTTTTGTAGTTTTAAAACATCTACTCTATGATGCCTGTAACCATAACAACTTATTGGTATGATAATTATGTTCTTGCTGCGTTACAACAACTGTTACTGTTATTGTTATTGTTACTGTGGCAGCATTATCAATTGACTCAACAAGTGCAAATACCCAATATGTTAAAAAATCATATTTTAGGTGTTTGGAACAGCTCAGATATTAGTTTAGACTTAAGGAAACTGCATGATCAGATTCAGAACTTGGAACACTCCCGATTAGATTTTACCACCGCAGGAGAAGCCAATGACTTTTTCCACACCTTCTCTAACTTCATTTCTGGAAAGACTACTCTGTCTACTGTTTTTAGTTTACCCTAATCCTGCTCCTCATAATCATTCTTCCTTGTATTGTCAGGACTCTACGGCAGAGCATTTGGAATCTCGCGACCGAACTGCACCTGATTTTAAAATAAATAAATAAATAAATATATAAATAAAATATGAAAGGGGGAGATGCCGGGAGCCACCGTGAGGAATTCCACCCGTGACAAGGTCATGCGGCAGACCTCTGATGGCAAGGCTAATCAGACCTCAGGTTTTCCTCCTGGAATTTCCTGAGCATCCACACCCCCCCCCAAAAAAAAATAAGAATCTGCCTGCTTTTCCACTCTTCTGACATTCTCTGGAAAAAGTCAATTCAGGGCTTTAGTCTTCTGCATTTGAAAGAGTGTTTCAATCCAAAAACCCCTCTGATGGCTTTCTAGCCTGCCTGCAGGACTCATACAGCTGTGCATGTGTTTGTTTGAGGCCTCCTGACCGCAGGAGGCACAGGAAGCTTAAAACATCCTAGGAATGTAGGGGCTTCCCAGGAGTCAAAGTCATTAGAATAGGACTGATTAATAGTTTCATTTTTGAGCCAATACTTGCTGCCAAATTTTCATATCCTTTATTTTTAGATATAGTTGGTATATAGAAAAACAAGTAGTAGGCCTGGTATTAGCAACATTAGATCTTTGAGTTAAGTACCTTCTTTGTCATAACCCACTGCACCTTTGTCCTAAAGAGATGTAACTTTAATTCTTTAAGGAGATGCAGATTAAAGAGAAACACTTTAAGGGAAACGAGATTAACATTCATTAAGAAAGAGAGCCAAAAAAGTGTTAGCAAGCCTCCTGGCCAGAACATAATGTAAATCACATGAGATCTTTTGTATACAAAAAAGATATACAGAAAGGGTCAGGACTGCTGCCCCTGCGTGACTCTGTATCTTCCATTATGTAAAATTTAGGGTCTATGAACACCTTTTAAATAATAAAGTTGGAGGGGTTTTATGCACAAGCCTGGCCTCCCCCATGTCGATTCTTTCTCTTGTTCCCTCCCTGTCCTTTTCAGGCTGATCCCTTGGCACCTGGAGGCTCACTGTGTCTACTTACTTGTCCCGGCTTCTAAGATCCAAGAGAGAGAGAGCACAAGGCGGGGCACTCTCCTATATTGAAACGGGCACAGGCAGCCTAACGTAGACAGTGCAAGTTCCTTGTCTGGAGCTTTATTGGTTTTCCACATAACCCACGTTAATCAGCCTTTTCTCTCCACTTAATTTTCTTACTACACTATTTCTTCCTAGTCTAATCTTATATTAATAAAAAAATAAGTCTTTCCTCACCAAGTCTCTCCACCCTTCGAATTCCCTGGATCCACCGGGGCTGGACCCCGGCATTGGGGTACCTCTGGAGTCTCCACAGGGGAGTCAGGCCTGGTCTCCACTGGAGACATGCACGTCTGCTTTCCTCCCAAGCTGTAGCAGCAGTGTCAGGCTTCCCGTCGCTTTGATACAGGGATCTGTGGCTTTCCCTCGAGGCTTTCCCACAGGGCTGTCACACTTGCCACAGTGGTGTGAGTCGATACTTGGCGTAAATGTCGAGGCAGTGCAGGGAAATCAGGTTCCTCTGGAGTGGACTGAGACATTTGGGGGACTTTGGAACAGTGGCAAGACCCCTGGAGTTCCTCTCGACTTTCCTGTGGAGAGCGCCTGCCTTCAGATGCGACAGTTACACCAGGCATCCTTTGCCGACAAATCAGGGAAAGGAACCCTCATCTCGAGCTATGAGGCCGAAACGGGGCTCCTTTTTATGCTGTCAGAACCCTCGGTGTTCCTCTTGAGTATGTCAGGGAAATTCTTGAGTTGCAGTAAGGGTGTGAAGGACCCTTTCGAAGTTGAAGAGGGAAGTTGTGATTTGCCTGGAGACGCCTCAGCGGAAAAGGGCCTCATCTCGCCTGGAGGGGTGAACCTCCTGGATTTTCTTGAGTTGCAGCAGGTCCCTCTCGAATTATGACAGGGACCTCAGGGACCCGCTCGTTTGGCCTCAGGCAAGGCCAGTCTCCATGCAAGTTTCCAGGGGCCTCTCGGGATTCCTCTCCATTCGGTTCCGGGGCCCAAGCCCTCGTGTGGGGTCGAGGCTTGAACCTGAGGATTCCTCTCCAGTGCTGACATGGAACTTGGGATACTTCTGGCATCTCCACAGGGGGTCAGGCCTTGTCTCGATTGGGGACATGCAAGTCCGCTTTCCTCTGGAGCTGTAGCAGGAGTGTCAGGCTTCCAGTCGAGTTGATACAAGGATCTGTCGCTTTTCCTCGAGGCTTTCCCACAGGGCTGTCACATGTGCCCCCGTGGTGTGAGTCGATACTCAATGTGCAAGTCGAGGCATTGCTGGGAAATCAGGTTCCTCTGGCATAGACTGAGACATTTGGGGGACTTTGGGAATGGTGGCACGACCCCTTGAATTCCTCTCGACTTTCCTGTGGAGAGCGTCTCTTCTTAAGATGCGACGGCAACGCGGGGAATCCTTTCCCGAAGAAGCAGGGAAAGGAACCCTCATCTCAAGCTACCTGGTGGAAACGGGCCTCCTCTTGATGTTGGCAGGAACCTTGGTGTTCCTCTCGAGTGGAGACGGGTATGTCGGGGAACTTCTTGATTTGCAGCAAGGGTGTGAAGGACCCTTTCGAAGTTCAAGAGGGAAGGTGTGATTTGCCTCGAGACGCTTCAGCGGAAAAGGGCCTCATCTCGCCTGGAGGGGGGAACCTCCTGGATTTTCTTGACTTGCATCAGGTTCCTCTCGAATAACGACTGGGACCTCAGGGACCCACTCTTGTGTCCTCAGGAAAGGCCAGTCTCCATGCGAGTTGCAAAGGGCCTCTCAGGATTCCTCTCCAGTCGGTGCCTGGGCCTAAGGGCTCGTGTGGAGTCAAGTTCGGAACCTGAGGATTCCTCTCCAGTGCTGACCTGGACCTTGGGGTACTCCTGGAGATACCCAGGGGAGTCAGGACTCGTCTCTAGTGGGGACTTGGACGTCCGCTTTCCTCCCAAGCTGTAGCAGCAGTGTCAGTCTTCCCGTCGCATTGATACAGTTAACTGTGGCTTTCCCTCGATTCTTTCCCACAGGAATATCACACGTGCCACCGTGGTGTGAGTCGATACTCAGCGTGAACTTCGAGGCAGTGCAGGGAAATCAGGTTCCCCTGGAGTCTACTGAGACATTTAGGGAACTTTAGAATGGTGGCACGACCCCTTTATTTCCTCTCCACTTTCCTGTGGAGAGCACCTCCCCTTCGGATCCGACAGTTACGCCAGGAATCCTTTTCCGACGAATCAGGGAAAGGAACCCTCATCTCGAGCTATGAGGCCAAAACGGGGCTCCTCTTGATGTTGGTGGGACCCTCGGTGTTCCTCTCGAGTATGTTGGGGAACTTCATGAGTTGCAGTAAGGGTGTGAAGGACCCTTTTGAAGTTCAAGTAGGAAGGTGTGATTTGCCTGGAGACGCCTCAGAGGAAAAGGGCCTCATCTCTCCTTCTGGGCAGAACCTCCTGGAATTTCTCGAGTTGCTGCAGATTCCTCTCGAGTTACAACAGGGACCTCAGGGACCCGCTCTTGTGGCCTCAGGAAAGGCCAGTCTCCTTGTGAGTTGCCAGGGGCCTCTCGGGATTCCTCTCCAGTCGGTGCTGGGGCCCAGGACCTCGTGTGGAGTCGAGGCTTGGACCTGGGGATTCCTCTCCAGTACTGACATGGACCTTGGGATGCTTCTGGCATCTCCACAGGGGAGTCAGGCCTCGTCTCGAGTGGGGACATACAAGTCCGCTTTTTTCGGGAGCCAGCGTGAGGAATTCCACCTGTGACAAGGTCATGCAGCAAGAGCTCTGATGGCAAGGCTAATCAGACCTCAGGTTTTCTCCCTGGAATTTCCTGAGCATCCACCCCCACCCAAAATAAGAATCTGCCTGCTTTTCCACTTTTCTGATATTCTCTGGAAAAAATCAACTCAGGGCTTTAGTCTTTGGCATTTGAAAGGGATGTTTCAGTTAACCCCCTCTGGTTGCTCTCTAGCTTGCCTAACAGGTTCCCTGGACCTCTTGCAGCTTGTGAATTGCTTGCAGGCCCCAGCCGTGAGAGGCACAAAGCTGAAAGCAGCTTAAAGATACAGAGCCTTTTCTAAAGAGTTAAAAATTATATTGGTGACAGGATTTCACTGTTGACTCAATGATTGCTGCCAGGCCTCCATATTCTTTATCTTTTAGGCACCTGGGAGGATGTTAATCAATGTAAACGGGATATGGAAAAAGATATATAGTAGTTCTGATGTTAGCAACACTAGACTTTGAGTTAATTAATTCTCTTTGCACTCCTCTTGTGTCCTTGCTATGTAAGAATGTAACTTTAATTAGTACTTTCTGAGATTGGCACCAGACTTTGGGAAGACCAACACAAATAAGTCTTCTGGTTGACTAACCCTTATCAGAAAAAAGGCTGTAAAATGTTAATTGGCCCCTTTTGGCCAGAAGATGATGTAAATCACCTAAGACTTGTGTATACAATTAGGTATGCAGAGAGAAAAGCCTGGTTTTGATAAGAGTCTGGGCTGCTAACACTGCATAATTTTGTATTACCCATTGATCTCTATGTACAATCTAAAAGGTATATAAGGCCTTCTAAACAATAGGAGTGGGAGCCAGTCGCTGGACTGATTTCCCCCGTGTCTCTCTCTCTCTTTTCCCTCCTTCTCCTCTTTACTTTAATTTCAGGCTGAATTTCCATCTGGGGCACAGGGGCTCGCCAAGTCTACTTATTTGCCCTGGCTGTTAAGACCCGCACAAAAGGGAGCCTAAGGTGAGGCACCCTTAGATATTCAAGCGAGTGCAGGTGGCCCAACGTAGATGGTGCAAATTCCTTGTCTGGAATTTTATTGGTCTTCCACATAATCCAAGTTATTCATCCCTCTTCCTCCACTTAAGCTTTCTACTACACTATTGTTTCTTAATCTAATCTTACATTAATCAATAAATAAGTCATTCCTCGCTGACTCAGTCCATACATCGAATTCCCTGGATCCACCGGGGCTGGACCCCGGCAAGCTTTCCTCCGGAGCTGTAGCAGCAGTGTCAGGCTTCCAGTCGACATTGATACAAGGATCTGTGGCTTTCCCTTGAGGCTTTCCCACAGGGATGTCACACGTGCCACCGTGGTGTGAGTCAATACTTGGTGTGAAAGTCGAGGCAGTGCAGGGAAATCAGGTTCCTCTGGGGTGGACTGAGACATTTGGGGGACTTTTGGAATGGTGGCATGACCCCTGGAGTTCCTCGTGACTTTTCTGTTGAGAGCACCTCCTCTTGAGATGCGACGGGAACGCCGGGAATCCTTTTCCGACGAAGCAGCGAAAGGAAACCTCATCTTGAGCTATCAGGCAAAAACAGGATTCCTCTTGATGTGGGCGGGACCCTCGGTGTTCCTCTCGAGTGGAGACGGGTATGTCAGGGAACTTCTTGAGTTGCAGCAAGGGTGTGAAGGACCCTTTCGATGTTCAAGAGGGAAGGTGTGATTTACCTTGAGACACCTCAGCGGAAAAGGGCCTTCTCTCGCCTGGAGGGGAGAACCTCCTGGATTTTCTTGAGTTACAGCAGGTTCCTCAAGAGTAACGACGGGGACCTCAGGGACCCACTCTTGTGTCCTCAGGAAAGGCCAGTCTCCATGCGAGTGGCGAGGGGCCTCTCGGGATTTCATTCCAGTCGGTGCCGGGGCCTAAGACCTTGTGTGGAGTCGAGCCTGGAACCAGAGGATTCCTTTCCAGTGCTGACATGGATCTTGAGGTACTTCTGGAGACTCCACAGGGAGTCAGGCCTTGTCTCGAGTGGGGACATGCACGTCCGCTTTCCTCCCGAGGTGTAGCAGCAGTGTGAGGCTTCCCGTCGCATTGATACAGGGATCTGTGGCTTTCGATTGAGCCTTTCCCACTAGGCTTTCCCACAGGGCTGTCACAAGTGCCACCGTGGTGTGAGTCGATACTCGGTGTGGGAGTCGAGGCAGTGGAGGGAAATCAGGTTCCTCTGGAGTGGACTGAGACATCTGGGGGACTTTGGGAATGATGGCACGACCCCAGTGGGGTTTACTGAGGATTCCTCTCCAGTGTTGACATGGATCTTGGGGAACACTGAGACTTCTCGAGGCAAATCACACCTTCCCTCTTGAACATAGAAAGGGTACTTCACACCCTTGCTGCAACTCAAGAATTTCCCTGACATACTCGTCTCCACTTGAGAGGAACACCGAGGCTCCCACCAACATCAACAGGAGACCCGTTTCTACGTCGTAGCTCGAGATGAGGGTTCCTTTTCCTGCTTCGTCAGCAAAGAATTCCCAGCGTTTCGGTCACATCTCAAGAGCAGGCGCTCTCAACCGTAAAATCGAGAAGAAATCCCAGGGTCGTGCCACCATTGCAAAAGTGCCCCAAATGTCTCAGTCCACTCCAGAGGAACCTGATTTCCGTGCACTGCCTCGACTTTGACGCGGATTATCGACTCATACCACGGTGGCAATTGTGACGTCAGTGGGTAACCTCGAGGGAAAGCCACAGATCCCTGTATCAAAGTGAAGGGAAGCCTGACACTGCTGCTACAGCTCGGGAGTAAAGCGGACATGCATGTCCCCACTCGAGACGAGTCCTGACTACCCTGTGGAGTCGCCAGAAATACCCAAGGTCGAGGTCACCACTGGAGAGGAATCCTCAGGTTCAAGCCTCGATTCCACACGCGGTCTTAGGCCCCGAAACTGACTGGAAAAGAATCCGGAGAGGCCCCTTGCAAGGGCCGAGGAGACTGGCCTTCCCTGAGGCCAAAAGTGCAGGTCTGATAGGTCCCGGTCGTAACTCAAGGGAACCTGCCGCAACTCGGGGAAATCCGGGAGGTTCAACCCTCGAAGCGAGATGAGGACCTTTTCCGCTGAGGTGTCTCGAGGCACATCACACCTACACTCTTGAACTTTGAAAAGATCCTTCACACCCTTGCTGCAACTCAAGAAGTTCCCCGACATACATGTCTCCACTCGAGAGGAACACCGAGGGTCCAGCCCACAACAAGAGGAGCCCCGTTTCTGCCTCGTAGCTCGAGATGAGGGTTTCCTTCCCTGCTTCGTCGGGAAAGGATTCCCGGCATTCCGTCGCATCTCAAGAGGAGGCGCTTTCCATAGGAAACTTGAGAGGAACACCAGGGGTCGTGCCATCATTCCCAATGTCCCCCAAATGTCTCAGCCCACTCCAGAGGAACCTGATTTCCCTGCACTGCCTCGAGTTGCACGCCGAAGATCGACTCACACGATGGTGGCACGTGTGAGAGTCCTGTGGGAAAAACTCGCGGGAAAGCATCGAGGCAAAGCCACTTATCCCTGTATCAAGGCGACGGGACCCCTGCCACGGCTGCTCCAGCTCGGGAGGAAAGCGGGCGTGCATGTAAGCATCCGAGACGAGCACAGACTCCCCTGTGCAGCCTCCAGAAGTAGCCCTAGATCCATGTCAGCACTGGAGAGGAAACCTCAGGTTCCCTCCTCAACTCCACACGAGGTCTTAGGCCCCGGCACGCACTGGAGAGGAATCTAGACAGGCCCGTCGCAACTTGCATGGAGACTGGCCTTTCCTAAGGCCACAAGAGCGGGTCCCTGAGGACCACGACGTAACTAGAGAAGGACCCGCCGCAACTCGAGAAAATCCAGGAGGTTCTCACCCCAGGCGAGATGAGGCCCTTTTCCGCTGAGGCGTCTCGAGGCAAATCACACCTTCCCTCTTGAACTTCGAAAGGGTCCTTCACACCCTTGCTGCAACTCAAGAAGTTCCCCGACATACCCGTGTCCACTCGAGAAGAACACTGAGCATCACCCGCAAATCAAGAGGATCCCCATTTCTGTCTCATAGCTCGAGTTAAGGGTTTATTTCCCTGCTTCATCGGGAAAGGATTTCCGGCATTCCGGTCACATCTCAAGAGGAGGCGCTCTCCAAGGGAAAGTCGAGAGGAACTCCAAGGTTCGGGCCACCATTCCCAAACTCCCCCAAATGTCTCAGTCCACTACAGAGGAACCTGATTTCCCTGCACTGCATCGACTTGCATGCCGAGGATCAACTCACACGACGGTGGCACGTGTGACAGCCCTGTGGGAAAGCCTTGAGGGAAGCCACAGATCCATGTATCAAGGCGATGGGAGACTGCCACGGCTACTTCAGCTCGGGCCGAAAGCGGACGTGCATGTCCCCACTAGAGATGAGGACTGACTCCCCTGTGGAGCCTCCAGAAGTACCCCACGATTCATGTCAGCACTGGAGAGGAATACTCAGGTTCCGGCCTCGACTTCACACGAGGTCTTAGGCCCCGGCACATACTGGAGTGGAATCCCGAGAGGCCCATCGCAACTCGCATGGTGACTGGCCTTTCTTGCGGCAACAAGAGCGGGTCTCTGAGGTCCCCTTCATATCTCGAGAGGGACCAGCTGCAACTAGAGAAAATCCAAGAGTTTCTCCCCTCCAGGCTATATGAGGCACTGTTCGGCTGAGGTGTCTCGAGGCAAATCACACCTTCCCTCTTGAACATTGAAATGGTCCTTCACACCCTTGCTGCAACTCAAGAAGTTCCACGACATACACGTCTCCACTCGAGAGGAACACAGAGGGTCCCGTCCACAACAAGAGGAGCCCCATTTCTGCCTCGTAGCTCGAGATGAGGGTTCCTTTCCCTGCTTCGTCGGGAAACGTTTCCCAGCATTCCCGTCGCATCTCAAGCGGAGGCGCTCTCCATAGGAAAGTCGAGAGGAACTCCAGGAGTAGTGCCACCATTCCCAAAGACCCCCAAATGTCTTAGTCCACTCCAGAAGAACCTGATTTCCCTGCACTGCCTCGACGTGCACGCCGAGGATCGACTCACACCACAGTGGCACGTGTGACAGCCCTGTGGAAAGCCTCGTGGGAAAGCCTCCACTGAATGCCACAGATCCCTGTATCAAGGCGATGGGAAGAGTGTCACAGCTGCTCCAGCTCGGGAGGAAAGTGGACGTGTATGTCCCCACTCGAGACGAGGACTGACTCCCCTATGGAGCCTCCAGAAGTACCCAAGATCCATGTCAGCACTGGAGAGGAATCCTCAGGTTCCGACTCAACTCCACAGGAGGCCTTAGGGTCCGGCACCGACTGGAGAGGAATCCCGAGAGGCCCCTCGAAACTCAGATGGACACTGGCCTTTCCTGAGGCCACAAGAGGGGGTCCCTGAGGTCCCCGTCGTAACTCGAGAAGGACCCTCCGCAACTCGAGAAAATCCACGAGGTTCTCCCCTCCAGGCGAAATGAGGCCCTTTTCCACTGAGGCGTCTCGAGGCAAATAACACCTTCCCTCTTGAACTTAGAAAGGGTCCTTCACACCATTGCTGCAACTCAAGAAGTTCCCCGACATACCTGCCTCCACTCGAAAGGAACACCGAGGGTCCCTCCCACATCAAGAGGAGCCCCGTTTCCGCCTCGTAACTGGAGATGAGGGTTCCTTTCCCTGCTTCTTCAGGAAATGATTCCCGGCTTCCCGTCGCATCTCAAGAGGAGGCGCTCTCAACAGGAAAGTCGAGAGGAACTCCAGGGGTCGTGCCACCATTCCAAATGTGCACAAAATGTCTCAGTCCACTCCAGAAGAACCTGAATCCCTGCACTTCAACGATGTGCACGCCGAGGATCGACTCACACCACAGTGGCATGTGTGACATCCCTGTGGGAAAGCTTCGTGGGAAAGACTCCAGGGAATGCCACAGATCCCTGTATGAAGGAGACGGGAAGCTTGCCACGACTGCTCCAGCTCGGGAGGAAAGCGGACGTGCATGTCACCACTCGAGACGAGGACTGACTCCCCTGTGGAGCCTCCAGAAGTACCCCACGATTCATCTCAGCACTGGAGAGGAATACTCAGGTTCCGGCCTCCACTCCACACGAGGTCTTAGGCCCCAGCACCCACTGGAGTGGAATCCCGAGAGGCCCATCACAACTCGCATGGTGACTGGCCTTTCCTGCGGCAACAAGGGCGGGTCTCTGAGGTCCCCTTCATATCTCGAGAGGGACCAGCCGCAACTAGAGAAAATCCAGGAGTTTCTCTCCTCCAGGCTGTATGAGGCACTTTTCCGCTGAGGTGTCTCGAGGCAAATCACACCTTCCCTCTTGAACATCGAAATGGTCCTTCACACCCTTGCTGCAACTCAAGAAGTTCCACGACATACATGTCTCCACTCGAGAGGAACACCGAGGGTCCCGCCCACAACAAGAGGAGCCCCGTTTCTGCCTCATAGCTCGAGATGAGGGTTCCTTTCCCTGCTTCGTCGGGAAACGTTTCCCGGCATTCCCGTCGCATCTCAAGCGGAGGCGCTCTCCATAGGAAAGTCGAGAGGAACTCCAGGAGTAGTGCCACCATTCCCAAAGTCCCCCAAATGTCTTAGTCCACTCCAGAAGAACCTGATTTCCCTGCACAGCCTCGACGTGCACGCTGAGGATCGACTCACACCACAGTGGCACGTGTGACAGCCCTGTGGAAAGCCTCGTGGGAAAGCCTCCACTGAATGCCACAGATCCCTGTATCAAGGTGACGGGAAGCCTGCCACGGCTGCTCCAGCTCGTGAGGAAAGCAGACGTGCATGTCCCCACTCGAGACGAAGTCTGACTCCCCTCTGGAGCCTCCAGAAGTACCCCAAGAACCTTGTCAGCACTGGAGAGGAATCCTCAGGTTCCATCATAGACTGCACACCAGGTATTAGGCCGAGGCACCGACTGCTGAGGAATCCCGACAGGCCCCTCGCAACTCGCATGGAGACTGGCCTTTCCTGAGGCCACAAGGGAGGGTCCCAGAGGTCCCCGTCGTAACTCGAGAAGGTCCTGCCGTAACTCGAGAATATCCAGGAGGTTCTCCACTCCAGGCAAGATGAGGCCCTTTTCCTCTGAGGCGTCTCGAGGCAAATCACCCCTTCCCTCTTGAACTTTGAAAGGGTCCTTCACACCGTTGCTGTAACTCAAGAAGTTCCCCTACATACACGCCTCCACTCGACAGGAACACCGAGGGTCCCGCCCACATCAAGAGGAGCCCCGTTTCCTCCTCATAGCTCGAGATGTGGTTTCCTTTCTCTGCTTCATCGGGAAAGGTTTCCCGGCTTTCCTGTCTCATCACGGAGGAGGCGCTCTCCACAGGAAAGTGGAGAGGAACTCCAGGGGCCGTGTCACCATTCCCAATGTGAACAAAATATCTCAGTCCACTCCAGAAGAACCTGATATCCCTGCGCTGCCTCGACATGCACGTCGAGGATCGACTCACACCACAGTGGCACATGTGACATCCTTGTAGGAAAGCCTCATGGGAAAGCCTCCAAAGAGTGCCACAGATCAATGTTTCAAGGCGCCGGGAAGCCAACCACGGCTGCTCCAGCTCGTGAAGAAAGCGGACGTGCATGTCCCCACTCGAGACGAGGAGTGACTCACCTGTGGAGCCTCCAGAAGTACCCCAAGATTGATGTCAGCACTGGAGAGGAAACTTCAGGTTCCATCATAGACTCCACACGAGGTCGTCGGCCCCGGCACCGACTGCAGAGGAATCCCGACAGTACCCTCGCAACGCGCATGGAAACTGGCCTTTCCTGAGGCCACAAGAGAGGGTCCCAGAGGTCCCCGTCGTAACTCGAAAAGATTCCGTCGCAACTCGAGAAAATCCAGGAGGTTCTCCCCTCCAGGCGAGATGAGGCCCTTTTCCACTGTGGCTTCTCCCTGCAAATCACCCCTTCCCTCTTGCACTTCCAAGGAGTCCTTCACACCCTTGCTGCAACTCAAGAAGTTCCCCGACATACCCGCCTCCACTCGACAGGAACACTGAGGGTCCCGCCCACATCAAGGGGAGCCCCGTTTCCTCCTCATAGCTCGAGATGAGGGTTCCTTTCTCTGCTTCGTCGGGAAAGGATTCCCGGCTTTACTTTCGCGTCTCGGATGAGGCGCTCTCAACAGGAAAGACGAGAGGAAATACAGGGGTCGTGCCACCATTCCCAATGTGCACAAAATGTCTCAGTCCACTCCAAAAGAACCTGATTTCCCTGAACTTCCTCGACATTCACACCGAGGATCGACTCACACCACAGTGGCACGTGTGACAGCCCTGTCGGAAAGCATCGTGGGAAAGTCTCCAAATAATGACAGTGATCCCTGTATCAAAACAACGGGAAGCCTACCACGGCTGCTCAAGATCGTGAGGAAAGAGGACGTGCATGTCCCCACTCGAGACGAGGAGTGACTCCCCTGTGGAGCCTCCAGAAGTACCCAAAGATCCATGTCAGCACTGGAGAGGAATCCTCAGTTTCTGTCATACTGCAGTCTATGCCTTAGGCCCCGGCACCGACTGCAGAGGAATCCCAAAAGTCCCCTTGCAACTCGCATGGAGACTGGCCTTTCCTGAGGCCACAAGGGAGGGTCCCAGAGGTCCCCGTCGTAACTCGAGATGGTACCGCCGCAACTCGAGAATATCCAGGAGGTTCTCCCCTCCAGGTGAGAGGAGGCCCTTTCCCGCTGAGGCATCTCGAGGCGAATCACCCCTTCCCTCTTTAACTTCGAAAGGGTCCTTCACACCCTAGCTGCAACTCAAGAAGTTCCCCGACATACCTGCCTCCCCTCGATAGGAACACCGAGGGTCCCGCCCACATCAAGAGGAGCCCCGTTTCCTCCTCATAGCTCGAGATGAGGGTTCCTTTCCCTGCTTCGTCAGGAAAGCATTCCCGGCTTTCCTGTCGCATCTCGGAGGAGTCTCTTTCCACAGGAATGTCGAGAGTAACTCCAGGGGTTGTGCCACCATTGAAATGTGCACACAATGTCTCAGTTCACTCCAGAAGAACCTGATTTCCATGAACTTCCTCGGCATGCACGCCGATGATCGATTCACACCACAGAGGCACGTGTGACAGCCCTGTGGGAAAGCCTCGTGGGAAAGCCTCCAAAGAATGCCACAGATCCCTGTATCAAGGCGACGGGAAGCCTGCCACGGCTGCTCCAGCTCGTGAGGAAAGCAGACGTGCATGTCCCCACTCGAGACGAAGTCTGACTCCCCTCTGGAGCCTCCAGAAGTACCCCAAGATCCTTGTCAGCACTGGAGAGGAATCCTCAGGTTCTTTCATAGACTCCACACGAGGTCTTAGGCCCCGGTACCGAATGCAGAGAAATGCCGACAGGCCCCTCACTAATCGCATGGAGACTGGCCATTCCTGAGGCTACAAGGAAGGGTCCCAGAGGTCTCCGTCGTAACTCGAGAAGTTCCTGCCACAACTCGAGGATATCCAGGAGGTTCTCCCCTCCAGGCGAGATGAGGCCCTTTTACGATGAGGCGTCTCGAGGCAAATCACCCCTTCCCTCTTGAACTTCTAAAGGGTCCTTCACAACCTTGCTGCAACTCAAGAAGTTCCCCGACATACCCGCCTCCACTCGAGAGGAACACCGAGGGTCCCGCCCACATCAAGAGGAGCCCCATTTCCTCCTCATAGCTCGAGATGAGGTTTCCTTTCCCTGCTTCGTCGGGAAAGCATTGCCGGCTTTCCTGTCACATCTCGGAGGAGGCGCTCTCCACAGGAAAGTCGCGAGGAACTCCAGGGGTCGTGCCACCAATCCCAATGTGCACAAAATGTCTCAGTCCACTCCAGAATGACATGATTTCCTGCACTTCCTCGACATACACCCCGAGGATCGACTCACACCACAGGGGCACTTGTGTCAGCCCTGTGGGAAATCCTCGTGGGAAAGCCTCCAAAGAATGCCACAGATCCCAGTATCAAGGCGAAGGGAAGCCTTCCACGGCTGCTCCATCTCGAGAGGAAAGCGGACGTGCATGTCCCCACTCGCGACGAGGACTGACTCCCCTGTGGAGCCTCCAGAAGCACCCCAAGATCCATGTCAGCACTAGAGAGGAATCCTCAGGTTCCGTCATAGACTCCACACGAGGTCGTAGGCCCCGGAACCGACTTCAGAGCAATCCCAACAGGCCCCTTGCAACTCGCATGGAGACTGGCCTTTCCTGAGGCCAAAAGGGAGGGTCGCAGAGGTCCCCGTCGTAACTCGAGATGGTCCCACCGCAACTCGAGAATATCCAGGAGGTTCTCCCCTCCAGGCGAGATGAGGCCCTTTTCCGCTGAGGCTTCTCTAGGCAAATAACCCCTTCCCTCTTGAACTTCGAAAGATCCTTCACAGCCTTGATGCAACTGAAGAAGCTCCCCGACATACCCGCCTCCACTCGAGAGGAACACCGAGGGTCTCGCCCAATTCAAGAGGAGCCCGGTTTCCTCCTCATAGCTCGAGATGAGGGTTCCTTTCCCTGCTTCGTCGGGAAAGGATTCCCGGGTTTCCTATCGCATCACGGAGGAGGCGCTCTCCACAGGAAAGTCGCGAGGTACTCTAGGGGTCGTGCCACCATTCCCAGTGTCCACAAAATGTCTCAGTCCACTACAGAAGAACCTGATTTCCCTTCACTTCCTCGACATGCAGGCCGAGGATCGACTCACACCACAGTGGCATGTGTGACAGCCCTTTGGGAAATCCTCGTGGGAAAGCCTCCAAAGAATGCCACAGATCCCCATATCACAGGGACGGGAAGCCTGCCACGGCTGCTCCAGCTCGTGAGGAAAGCGGACGTGCGTGTCCCCACTCGAGACGAGGACTGACTCAACTGTGAAGCCTCCAGAAGTACCCCAGATCCATGTCAGCACTGGAGAGGAATCCTCAGGTTCCATCATGGACTCCACACGAGGTCTTAGGCCCCGGCACCGACTGCAGAGGAATGCCGACAGGCCCCTCGCAACTCGCATGGAGACTGCCCTTTCCTGAGGCCATAAGGGAAGGCCCCAGAGGTCCGCGTCGTAACTCGAGATGGTCCCGCCGCAACTCGAGAATATCCAGGAGGTTCTCCCCTCCAGGCGAGAGGAGGCCCTTTCCCGCTGAGGCATCTCGAGGCGAATCACCCCTTCCCTCTTTAACTTCGAAAGGGTCCTTCACACCCTTGCTGCAACTCAAAAAGTTCCCGGACATACCTGCCTCCACTCGATAGGAACACCGAGGGTCCCACCCACATCAAGATGACCCCCGATTCCTCCTCATAGCTCGAGATGAGGGTTCCTTTCCCTGCTTCGTCGGGAAAGCATTCCCGGCTTTCCTGTCGCATCTCAGAGGAGTAGCTCTCCACAGGAATGTCGAGAGGAACTCCAACGGTCGTGCCACCATTCCCAATGTGCACAAAATGTCCCAGTCCACTACAGAAGAACCTGATTTCCCTGCACTGCCTCGACATGCACGTCGAGGATCGACTCACACCACAGAGGCACGTGTGACAGCCCTGTCAGAAAGCCTCTGGGGAAAGCCTCCAAAGAATGCCACACATCCATATATCAAGGCAACGGGAAGCCTGTCACGGCTGCTCCAGCTCGTGAGGAAAGCGGACGTGCATGTCCCCACTCGAGACGAGAACTGACTCCCCTGTGGAACCTCCATAAGTACCCGAAGATCCATGTCAGCACTGGAGAGGAATTCTCAGGTTCCCTCATAGACTCCACACGAGGTCTTAGGCCCTGGCACCAGCTGCAGAGGAATCCCGACAAGACCCTCGCAACTCGCATGGCGACTGGCCTTTCCTGAGGCCACAAGAGCGGGTCCCAGAGGTGCCCGTCGTAACTCGAGAAGGTCTCGCCGCAACTCGAGAATATCCAGGAGGTTCTCCCCCCCAGGCGAGTTGAGGCCCTTTTCCGCTGAGGCGTCTCGAGGCAAATCACCCCTTCCCTCTTGAACTTCGAAAGGGTCCTTCAGTCCTTTGCTGCAACAAAAGAAGTTCCCCGACATACCCGCCTCCACTCGAGAGGAACACCGAGAGTCCCACCCACATCAAGAGGAGCCCTGGTTCCTCCTCATAGCTCGAGATGAGGGTTCCTTTCCCTGCTTCGTCGGAAAAGGATTCCAGGCTTTCCTGTCGCATCTCGCAGGTGGCCCTCCCACAAGAAAGTCGAGAGGATCTCCAGGGGTAGTGCCACCATTCCCAATGTGCACAAAATGTCTCATTCCACTCCAGAAGAACCTGATTTCCCTGCACTTCCTCTACATGCATGCCGAGGATCGACTCACACCACAGTGGCACATGTGACAGCTCTTTCGGAAACCCTCGTGGGAAAGACCCCAAAGAATGCGACAGATCCCTGTATCAAAGCGCCGGGAACACTGCCACGGTTGCTCCAGCTCGTGAGGAAAGCGTATGTGCATGTTCCCACTCGAGACGACGACTGACTCCCCTGTGGAGCCTCCAGAACTACCCAAAATTCCATGTCAGCACTGGAGAGGAATCCTCAGGAACATTCATAGACACCACACGAGGTCTTAGACCCCGGCACCGACTGCAGAGGAATGCCGACAGGCCCCTCGCAACTCGGAAGAAGAATGGCCTTTCCTGAGGCCACAAGGGAGGGTCCCAGAGTTCCCCGTCGTAACTCGAGAAGTTCCCGCCGCAACTCGAGAATATCCAGGAGGTTCTTCCCTCCAGGTGTGATGAGGCCCTTTTCTACTGAGGCATCTCCAGGCAAATCACCCCTTCCCTCTTGAACTTCGAAAGGGTCCTTCACTCCCTTGCTGCAACTCAAGAAGTTCCCCGACATACCCGCCTCCACTCGAGAGG
>NW_024080543.1:1437722-1455970 GCF_014754425.2 Oryx dammah
CTTCTAGATTCCATGTTTTTCTCTCTTTGACTGACTTCCCTGTTTAAGACACCCTAGGTTCATCCCCTTCATTAGAACGGACTCAAATGTGTTGTTTTTTATGGCTGCATTCCATACAGGCTCTGAGTGTTCCTTAGCCATGTTTTGCAGAGGGTCATGGAGCTATTCTGCTCCATTTCAGTTTGGGCTTCCAGCCTGAGTGCTCGCAGCAGAGCTGCTTCTGGGTGAGCCCTCTGAGGTCTGTGAGCGCCGGGCTGCCCGCTGTTCTCTGGCGGCCCGCAGGGGGCGCCAAATCCCCCTCTGACCCGCGGGCACAGGACGCTTTGCCTTTAGACTCTGCTCGGTGAGCAGCTGGCTGGCGGGAGCTTTGTCTCAGGACCATCAGGGCTCAGGCTTCTGGATAACGGGGCTGCATTCAGGCAGAGAAGAGCAGGGTTGCCTCAGTGCCCACCAGCAGGGAGGCGCTGCAAGAGCGAAAAATGAGGACGGAGTAGACATTTCCTGTGTCCAGCTGAGGGCTGACTGGAGGTCCATCTCAGAGGACTCGGGGGAAAGAGCTCCGTGTGAAAAACGGTGGGGTTTTAGTTAGATTTGTGTTAGATGACCTCGAGGATGACCACTGATGTTCTTCCGTGTAGGTGGCCATTTTCCTGTCACTGTTTCTTGGGAAGACTGTCCTTTTCTCTTTGCTCGTTCCTGCTCTGATTTTCAGGAATTGACCATGTACGTGTGGGGTTCGTTCCTGGGCTCTCTATTCTCTCCTGGAGTCCCTGTGTCTGTGTTCCTGCCAGTTCCTCACGGTGGTGGTCACTACAGCTCCGTGATGCAGTTTGAAGTCGGACAGGAGGATGCCTCCAGCTGTGTTCCTCTTTCTCAGAGTCTTTTTGGCCGTTTAAGGTCCTGTTCAACATTAGCAGTCTAATATTAGGAATATTTCTATTTGTGTGAAAAATGCCATTGAATATTATTTTGTGATTGCAGTCAGTGTATTTGTTGATGACTTTGGTTGGAATGGACCTTTTAATTCCTCATTGTTCCAGTGCGTGAGCGTGGAGTAGTTTTCTGTGTATTTGTGTTTCCTTTGGTTTCTTTATCAGTGCTTTCTCGTTTTCAGACGACTGGTCTTTTATGTCCTTGATTAAGTTTGTTGCTGGCTGTTTTACTGTTTTTGATGCAGTGATAAGTGGGATTTTCTTAATTTTTGTTTCTGCTTGTTATTAGTGTATAGAAACGCAAGTGATGTTTGTATATTGATTGGGATTGTAAATGGTAGTATTTTATACGGTTGTAAATCGATCCAAAATGATTCAGCTTTACTGATTGTAGTCTAACAACTTTTTGTCAAGTTATGTGGAAAATTTTATTTGTAAAATCTGTTTCTCCTGCAATAGGTCATCCAGAGGACCCAAGCCACGGTGTTTCCTAATAGACTTCCCACAGTACTTCTTCATTCCATGTGGACTCCTTCAAGGGCAGTGAGCATCACAGCTTCCCTTGAACTTCGTCTGGGTAAGTCTTGGCCTGTAGAAGAAACCTTCCTGCCTGTCTACTCTAAATTTCCTTTGTGGTATTGACATGGTTGTTTTCAAACATAGTTTACTTTCCAGTCATTTAAAATGTACAGAAAACGCCTAGCAATGGGAAAAGGTGCTCGCATTTGCCACATCATCTAAAATACTCTTATGTGTTTTATCCAAAATGGGTGCCTTCTGCAGAACCACCACATAATCTCCAAAATCAGGAAATCATATGGTTTCTACATTATAATGTAATCCACAGCCCCACTTCCACTCTTAGCAATTGCTCAAGTGTGTGAATATATCTTTTTTTCCATCCTCATCCTTTTTTCTTTGTTTAGAGTGTTACTGAGATTTTCAGTTATTTGGACAAACTTGATGGATTGAAAGCAGACATCGTGAATATGGGTTCTGGGTGGCCTTTTCTATATGGATTTTTTCCACTGAAGATGGTTTTAATGTTTATTCATGTTGTAACATGTATGAATCCTGCATTCTTTTTCTCCCCATAGTAATTAAAAATAAATAACATGCCATTTACCGTTTAGATATTTGTAAGCACACAGTGTTGCAGCAGACAACCTTTACTTGTTTTCCAAATCAGTTTAACAATGTGCACCTTGTGAGTGCTTTGGAGAAACTCAGGAAACTGAGTCAGTGACTGAAATGGCTCAAGATATCACCTTAAATACCATCTTCACCTAAAAACAAAACAGGCACTTCCTGGTGGTCCAGTGGCTGAGACTGGACACTCCCAAAGAAGGAGGCCCAGGTTCATTCCCTGATCTGAGAACTAGATCTCCCATGCCACAGTGAAGAGTTTGCATGCTGTAGCCAAATATCTTGCTTGCCTCAATGAAGGTCGACCTGGCGCAGCCAAATTAAAACAAACAAACAAATATTAACAAAAATAAAACCGAAGGAAAGGAAGGGTATGGTTGTTGTACAGATTTACGGCTTAGCTTTCCCTATTGATAGAAAAGAAAAAAGAGTTTCAAAAGACTGTGTCTCATCCTTCTATCTGGCATATAGAGAGGATTCCTTTGAAATGAGATTTCTCTGGTAAATTGACTCACAGAAGAGCCGTCTTGAACTTGGGTTTCAGAGATGATCATGCGTCCTCTAAAAAAAAATAATAATTTGGTCCAACGAATTCTCATGCTCAGGTGGTATATTTTGTGGTAGCATTTGCTCCCCTTCATTTTGGATGTATCCCCATTTGTTTACACAGTCATCTACTGAAGACATCTCGATATTTGAAATTTTTTAGTTATTACAAGTAGAGCTGTTGTGTATAATTGTGTGAAACTTTTTGTCTGGACACGTTTTCAAAGTTGTTTAGTAAGTGTTACACATGTAGTATTCAGGTCACAGGTGAGCCTTGTTTAGCTGTGGAAAAATCCAGCTACGTTTCTCAGTGGCATGTGGCATCTTCCGGGGTGGGTGATCGAACTAGAGTGTCTTGCGTTGTCAGGCAGATTCTTTACCACTGAGCCACCAGAGAAGCTGTGCCCCACTCTTTTGTTGAGTTTACTGGATCTAATAGGTGTGCAGTGCTACTTCACTGTTATTTTAGTTTGTAATTTCCTAATGATACGTGATTTGATTATTTTTGATAGGCTTATTTGCTATCTTTATATTTTTGTAGGCCAGGTGTTTAGGATTATACATTTTTATGAGATTGTTCTAGTTTTTTGGTATTGTTGGAGTACAATCCTTTATCAGATATGTATTTTATAAATATATTTTTCTGTGGCTTGGGTTTAAGTTTTGTGAATAAGGTTTTTCACAGTTTAAATTTCTAATTTTTTTAAGTTGATGTTATATATGTTTTAAATCCTCCTTTGGATAGACTTTAGTGTGCTGTTGTTGTTGTTAAATTTTATAAGCAAAACTGAGGTACTGTAGATACAGTTTTAAGCAAAGCTGAGGTATCATACATACAGTTTTGCCTTGTGTTTGTTGAGAAGTTTGAGTGAGTTTGGTGTAAACTCTAAAATTATGTCTACATTCATTTGATTGGATAGAGCTTCCAATTATTTGTCTAATTGGTTTTGGAGATATCATGGGAAGTCAGTTTTTCCAAGGGAAACTGGGGTCCACGAAACACGAACTCTCTTCGATCCGTCGGAAACACTTTCTGCTTTTTCTGGCAGATTTGACTTGTTTGGATATCTCATACGAGTGGAATCACAGAATGTTTGTCCTTTTTTTGGTCTGGCTTATTTCACTTAATATAATGACCATAAGGTTTGTCCACATTGTCACATTGTCAGAATTACTGACTTAGGAGGGCCGAATCAGATTCCACTGTGTGTATACCACAGTTTGTTTATGGAATGGGCTGCCATGGACACTTAGATTACTTCTGTTTGTTTGCCAGTGTGAATCATGCTGTTGTGAGTATGGCTGAAGAAGTATACAGTTTTTCAGCCCCCTTTCCCAAACCTTTTGTGTACATAGCATGAATTGGAATTGAACTATGTATTTATTCCATGTGTTCGTTTCGGAGTCATTTCTGTGATGTCTTGCAGAGTGGCAGCACCATTTAATGTACTTTTTTTGTATGGTGGAATACTTTTCAAGCTTCTGAATATACCCTGTGTTGCATATTCAGTCACCCACCAATGGACACTTGAATGTCACTATGAATATGTGTGTACCAGTTTCTGTTTGAATTATTAACAAATACATTACTATATATGAAAGAAGCCACAAGGACCTACTGTACAGTTTAGGAAGCTATTGAATATCTTATGAGAATGTATACTGGAAGAGACTCTCAAAAGGAATATATGAAAAAGACATAGTAACCGTGATCATTACTGTGCCAACACTATGAGTTATCATAGTGCTACTCAACGTGTATTTATACATGCCACTAAAATATTCACATCTGTATGTATATTATAAAAAAATTACATAAAATATCAAGAATTCAAACAGAGAATAAATACACTTCCTGTCATTGCTTGTCATCATTTATACGCTAATACTACCTGTAACACTCATTGTATAAGTGCTGGACTAGGAATTGACATTCTTGTAAACCAAGAGATTGTGAAGGTGTAAGGAAGTATAACTTATTGAATTTCTTAATGAAGGATTATAGAACTCTATGTCCATGAAGAAGTCTGTTTAATTGAGCCACATTCTTACTAGAGTGATGAGCTTGCACCCAACCCAACGTTCGTTCCCAATGAAATCCTGCAGTCCTCTGGCCTCCATGTCTGCTTCCTGCTATCGAGAAAGAAAAGATGAGGAAGACCTGACAAAACCGATGCTCTTTTTCTCTTTTTGATTTGTATTTTATCGCAGGGCTTGGCAAAAAGAGGGCCTAACCTGTTTTTAGAGTTCCATCCCAAGGGTTACTCTGGCATGTCACATATGTTGACAAACTAACTGCTGATTATTTTCAGCAAAGGACAATGATCTGCACTTCACTATCTGTTGCTTGAGCTGGAATAGCAGGCATCGCTTGAAGTGCAGTCCTTCATGCTGAAGTAGGCATCCCTGAAGCAACAGTATAAGAGGAACACATTTATCATGTAGACATCGCATCCCATGCATTGGTAATAATTTTTCAGTTATACCCATCATCATTGGAGGAACTGACTTGTCCCAGTAATAACGAGAGTAGCCAGTATAACGGTTCCTTGACTTACGAGTACTTCCTATGAGTACCCTTATGAGTATTTAAATCTCCTGTGAATCCTATGTGACAACCATACATACCAACATGAGTTATTAGTATTATATCAATATTTTTAGTCCTATTGTATTTCAACTAAAAAACTCAATACATAATTGTACATGAACTCAAGACATAAAATCAGTGCAAATACAAAGTGTTCCATCCTTTGAGAAAGGGAGAAAAATATCTCTGTGCTTTGCCTATTGCATTTTTATGTATTAGATCCTTCAGTATCATATTCACCGCACCCAACGAATGATTCACAAATCTTCAGAGAAGAAAGGATCATTTCTCTTTCACAATGAGTAGTTCAACTCTTCTCAAAGCAAAGTCATAAGGGAGTCTAATTTTGTGTGAGACCATGAATCCTCAGTGTTTCCATGATGCTTGTGCTTATGATGGGAGGTCTGAGAAGGCACTTCTGAAGGTTTATTCATACCAGTCGTTCTCATATGTATGGAGTCTTTAAAGGGTGAATCACTGAGGTGTTGCTTCTACACTTGTACTGGGCTGAGTAGCAACATGCCCTTTCTCCCTGAGTGCAGTAGACGTCTTCCCAACCTGTCTGTCTTCTGTCCTCTGGAGTATGTATTGCTTGAGCTCACCACAGCCTAGTAGATGGAAATCGTCAGGATATTCTGGAAACCCTTTTTATTTCAGCCTGTTCAGGAGGTTACAACCGCTGCAAACCTCTGGATTTTACAAAGCACTTTTAACAACCTCAGATGAAGGATACAAGTCAACACTCGCGACAGCCACAGGCTTCCATGGCCTATACATGACTGTGGGCTTTGCTTTCATAAACATCCTGTTTCTTATACCAACTAGGATGTCACTGTATTTTTTATTATCATTTTATCTTTGGTGGTTTTTAGATCTATTATGGATTTTCCTATATATCTTCACTTCTTGGTGAGGGTCTTATGTTAGTAGTAGTTACTACAACTGACTTCCAGTCAGTTAGCTGTGGTGCAATAGAAAAAAGAATGACCAACTGTATATTATTAATATTATGTATCAACATATTATTAGTTTTATTGTTTGCAGTCTCCAATTCCAAGTTTCTGAAATAAACATTCAGAAAAATCACAACCTTTTGTACAGTGTCCATTACGTTTCTCCTGTTTGATGTGGATATTGGCCTTTGGTTCTGTCACTAGCTTTGCAAGTAAAAAAAAATTAATTAGAGCTCCTTATGGTAATTTTACTGTTAGCAATAAGTATAGCATAAAGTGAACACAGAAAGGGTTAGAGTAGACCAAATATGAAAGTTAGTTTAAAAGAAAACATAGTGTTGAACGTTTACAGTAGGAATGTAGTGATGAAGTTCCTTTATTATTATTCTATCCTTTCAGTTTCTTTTGCAGGGGTGTTCATGTACAGATTCCAGTACTATGGCTAGAGTGAATAATAGGATCATTATTCTCGAGAGCAACTCTACTAAGTCTTAACGCTCATGTCACTCAAGGTTTTTTTTTTTTAATACCTATTATGTTGGTAGTGTTTGTAGTTTGTGAAGTCACATGAGTTGTATTCGTTCAAGCAATAGTATCAAACAGCTGCGGCATCAATTATAGATGTGAATCGATATAGAATGTGAATCCATTTCACTGTGACAAGTTATTATTGAAGGTATTCTATGAATGCCAGTAACAAAGCTGTGCAGAAATAATACAGTGTTTATTAAGAAAACACAATTTACTAATTTGTTTTATTATTCTATTTCTTTTAAACCGACTTAATGACAAGAGGCTTAACTTTTCATTCACTTGTATGACTATCAGCAGTTTGACCAATTTGAAGAAGATGACTCGTTTCTAGTCTTCCTTATCAGCTCATCCCATCTACTAGCTTTAAAATCATTTAGTACAGAGCTCACCATCTAGGTGTTCATCCAGTGTTTTGTTTGCTTATCATGCAGGATCCTTTTAAAAGTAAAAGTATGTCTGTATGAGTTAGAACTCTGATCCCAACAGTCCATGTAGAAGCTTCCCCTGAGAAATGTATAGGTTTTGCACCAATGCTACTGAAATGTGTGAATGTGGTATACCATATATTACCCAAAGCAATTTACAAATTCAGTGCAATCCCTATCAAGATACCGGTGATATTTTTCACAGAACTAGAACAAATAATTTCAAGATTTGTATGGAAATACAAAAAACCACGAATAGCCAAAGCAATCTTGAGAAAGAAGAATGGAACTGGAGGAATACTACAAAGCCACAGTCATCAAGACAGTATGGTATTGGCACAAAGACAGAAATATAGATCAATGGAACAAAATAGAAAGCCCAGAGATAAATCCACACACATATGGACACCTTATCTTTGACAAAGGAGGCAAGAATATACAGTGGAGTAAAGACAATCTCTTGAACAAGTGGTGCTGGGAAAACTGGTCCACCACTTGTAAAAGAATGAAACTAGATCACTTTCTAACACCGCACACAAAGACAAACTCAAAATGGATTAAAGATCTAAATGTAAGACCAGAAACTATAAAACTCCTCGAGGAGAACATAGGCAAAACACTCTCCGACATAAACCACAGCAGGATCCTCTATGATCCACCTCCCAGAATTCTGGAAATAAAAGCAAAAATAAACAAATGGGACCTAATTAAAATTAAAAGTTTCTGCACAACAAAGGAAAATATAAGCAAAGTGAAAAGACAGCTTTCCGAATGGGAGAAAATAATAGCAAATGAAGCAACTGACAAACAACTAATCTCAAAAATATACAAGCAACTCCTGCAGCTCAATTCCAGAAAAATAAACGACCCAATCAAAAAAATGGGCCAAAGAACTAAATAGACATTTCTCCAAAGAAGACATACGGATGGCTAACAAACACATGAAAAGATGCTCAACATCACTCATTATTAGAGAAATGCAACTCAAAACCACAATGAGGTACCACTTCACACCAGTTAGAATGTCTGTGATCCAAAAATCTGCAAGCAATAAATGCTGGAGAGGGTGTGGAGAGAAGGGAACCCTCCTACACTGTTGGTGGGAATGCAAACTAGTACAGCCACTATGGAGAACAGTGTGGAGATTCCTTAAAAAATTGCAAATAGAACTGCCTTATGACCCAGCAATCCCACTGCTAGGCATACACATGGAGGAAACCAGAATTGAAAGAGACACATGTACCCCAATGTTCATCGCAGAACTGTTTATAATAGCCAGGACATGGAAACAACCTAGATGTCCATCGGCAGATGAATGGATAAGAAAGCTGTGGTACATATACACAATGGAGTATTACTCAGCCGTTAAAAAGAATACATTTGAATCAGTTCTGATGAGATGGATGAAACTGGAGCCGATTATACAGAGTGAAGTAAGCCAGAAAGAAAAACACCAATACAGTATACTAACACATATATATGGAATTTAAAAGATGGCAATGATGACCCTGTATGCAGGACAGCAAAAAAGACACAGATGTGTATAGCGGACTTTTGGACTCAGTGGGAGAGGGAGAGGGTGAGATGATTTGGGAGAATGGCATTGAAACATGTATAATATCATGTAAGAATCGAATTGCCAGTCTATGTCCGATGCAGGATATGGCACGCTTGGGGCTGGTACGCGGGGATGACCCAGAGAGATGTTGTGGGGAAGGGGGTTCATGTTTGGGAACGCATGTTCACCGTGGTGGATTCATGTCAATGTATGCCAAAACCAATACAGAATTGTAAAGTAAAAAAATAAATAAATAAAATAAAATAAAAATAATAAAAAAAACCAATGGTCTTTTCAAAAAATGATGATGAGTGATGAGTATGCATATGCCAACGAATGAAATGGGACCCATATGTCAAACCACATAAAAGTATATCTTCCCTCAACATACATATAACACAATCATACATAATACATGTGCATTGACTCTCCAACTATGAAGTCATACCAACATGGATGTAAAATATCGCAATAAACTCCAAAGTTTAAAAGTGATGAAGATTGACTTTCGCCTGCTGGCGCTTCTTTTTCTGTCATCTCCATTATATTCGCTATGCCAATGAGTCATGTGCTGTGCTAAGTCACTTACATTGTGTCCAACTCTTTGGGATCATATGGACTAGGCCCCACCAGGCTCCTCTCTCCATGGGATTCTCTAGGCAAGGATACTGGAGTGGGTTGCCATGCTCTCCCTCAGGAGATATCTTCCTGCCCCAGGGATCGAACCCATATCTCCTATGTCTCCTGCATCGGCATGTTCTGCGTGTTCTTTACCACGAGAACCACCTGGGAAGCCCCAAGACACATGAACATCGGTGGATTGGGGATCCACGGGGCACAGACAGAACCGTTCCTCCAACAAAACTGAAGAATGACTTTAAAATCTCAAACAAAGCATGAGTATACGTGTTCACAACCGTCATGTAGCAAGGGTTTCTTCGATCTGAAAACTGGCATCGATGAAGGACTGTGTGAAGCATATTTCCAAGTCTATTTGGCAAACATAGCCTAAGTTGGCTATATTTAGTCCTCAAACGAATGAGAATGTCATGAGGAGTGGCCGTTTCAAATAAGTAGCATGGGAAGCTGTTTACACTTATTGTGATGCGTGGTATACCACATTCACACATTTCAGGAGCATTGGTGCAAAAACGATACATTTCTCAGGGGAAGCTTCTACATGGACTGTTGGGATCGGAGCTCTAACTCATACAGACATGCTTTTACTTTTAAAAGGATCCTGCATGATAAGCAAACTGAACACTGAACACCTAGATGGTGAGCTCTGTACTAAATGATTTTAAAGCTAGTAGATGGGATGAGCTGATAAGGAAGACTACAAACGAGTCATCTTCTTCAACCTGGTCAAACTCCTGATAGTCATACAAGTGAATGAAAAGTGAAGCCTGTTGTCATTAAATCGGTTTAAAAGAAATAGAATAGGAAAACAAATGAGTAAATCTTGTTTTCTTCATAAACATGGTATTATTTCTGCACAGCTTTGTTACTGGCATTCATAGAATACCTTCAATAATAACTTCTCACGGGGAAATGGATTCACATTCTATATCGATTCACATCTATAATGGATGCCCTAGCTGTTTGATACTATTGCCTGAATGAATGCAACTTATGTGGCTTCACAAACGACAAACACGACGAACATAATAGGGATTAAAAAACCTGAGTGACATGAACGTTAAGACTTAGTAGAGTTGCTCTCCAGAATAATGATCCTATTATTCACTCTAGCCATAGTACTGGAATCTGTACATGAACACCCCTGCGAAAGAAACTGAAAGGATAGAATAATAATAAAGGAACTTCATCACTATATTCCTAATGTAAACGTTCAACACTATGTTTTCTTTTAAACTAACTTTCATATTTGGTCTACTCTAACCTCTTCTGTGTTCACTTTATGCTATACTTATTGCGAACAGTAAAATTACCATAGGAGCTCTAATTAATTTTTTTCTTGCAAAGCTATTGAGAGAACCAAAGGCTGATATCCACATCAAACAGGAGAAACGTAATGGAAACTGTAAACAATTTTATGGAATAACATTTCCGTGCTCCTATTCAGTCAAATGGACACTCAAAAGGATGTGATTTTTCTGAATGTTTATTTCAGAAACTTGGAATTGGATGACTGCAAACGATAAAATGAATAATATACATAATATTCATAATATACAGTTTGTCATTCTTTTTTCTATTCTGCCACAGCTAACTGACAGGAAGTCAGTTGTAGTAACTACTACTAACATAAGACCCTCACCAAGAAGTGAAGATATATAGGAAAATCCATAATAGATCTAAAAACCATCCAAGAGAAAATGATAATAAAAAAATACAGTGACATCTTAGTTGGTATAACAAACAGGATGATTATGAAAGCAAAGCCAACAATCATGTATAGGGCATGGAAGCCCGTGGCTGTCATGAGTGTTGACTTGTATCCTGCATCTGAGGTTGTTAAAAGTGCTTTGTAAAATCCAGAGGTTTGCAGCCATTGGAACCTCCTGAACAGACTGAAATAAAAAGGGTGTCCAGAATATCCTGACGATTTCCATCTACTAGGCTGTGGAGAGCTCGAGCGATACATACTCCAGAGGACAGAAGACAGACAGGTTGGGAACACGTCTACCGCACTCAGGGACAAAGGGCGTGTTGCTACTCAGCCTAGTACAAGTGGAGAAACGACACCTCAGTGATTCAACCTTTAAAGACTCCATACATATGAGAACGACTGGTATGAATAAACCTTCAGAAGCGCCTTCTCAGACCTCCTCCCGTCATAAGCACAAGCATCATGAAAACACTGAGTTTTCATGGTCTCACACAAAATTAGACTCACTTATGACACTGCTTTGACAAGAGTTGAACTACTCATTGTGAAAGAGAAATGATCCTTTCTTCTCTGAAGATTTGTGAATCATTCGTTGGGTGCGGTGAATAAACTCCTTAAGGATCTAATACATAAAAATGCAATAGGCTAAGCACAGATTTTGTTCTCCGTTTCTCAGAGGATGGAACATTTTGTATTTGCACTGATTTTATGTCTTGAGTTCATGTACAATTATGTATTGAGTTTTTTAGTTGAAATACAATAGGACTAAAAATATTGATATAGTACTAATAACTCATGTTGGTATGTGTGGTTGTCACACAGGATTCACTGGAGATTTAAATTCACAGTTGTCCATGTAAAGGATGAATGCTATTTAGCTTCTTTGTGAATCTAGACCATGAATGAAGAGCTTTCCTCAACATATTTCACTGAGGGAAATACGAGGATGATAGGCATAATCCTATGCTTCGACTCATGGATATCTAAGCACTGCTCACAATACAGATCTGATTTTCAAAATCAGGGTTCTTTGAGTGTCCTTGAAGAGCATTTGTTTTTCTGGATACAGAAGAAAAAAACTCATGAGTATCAAACTTGTTCACATAAAACATGTGTATGAATTGTTATCTTCCTGAACCGGGGATCAAACCCACATCGCTTCCACCTCCTGCACTGGTAGGTAGATTATTTACCGACTGTGCCACCTGGGAAGCGACATACATTTCAAGGACCGCTGCCGTCAGCTTCTACTGTTCGTGACCAAAGGAGGAGAAACAACATTGGAAGAAGTACTCATAAGGGTACTCATAGGAAGTACTCGTAAGTCAAGGAACTGTTATACTGGGTACTCTTGTTATTACTGGGACGAGTCAGTTCCTCCAGTGATGATGGGTATAACTGAAAAATTATTACCAATGCATGGGAAGCTATTGCTTCAGGGATGCCTACTTCAGCATGAAGGACTGCACTTCAAAGGATGCCTGCTATTCCAGCTCAAGCAACAGATAGTGAAGTGCAGATCGTTGTCTTTTGTTGAAAATAATCAGCAGTTTCTCAACATACGTAACATGCCAGAGGAACCCTTGGGATGGAACTCTAAAAACAGGTTAGGCCCTCTTTTTGCCAAGCCCTGCGATAAAATACAAATCAGAAAAAGAAAAATAGCATCGGTTTTATCAGGACTTCCTCATCTGTTCTTTCTCGATAGCAGGAAGCAGACATGGAGGCCAGAGGACTGCAGGATTTCATTGGGAACTAACGTTGGGTGGGGTGCAAGCTCATCGCTCTAGTAAGAATGTGGCTCAATGAAACGGACTTTCATTCACTTCATGGACATAGAGTTCTATAATCCTTCATTAAGGAATTCAATAAGTTATACTTCCTTACACCCTCACAATCTCTTGGTTTACAAGAATGTCAATGCCTAGTCCAGCACTAATACAATGAGCGTTACAGGTAGTATTAGCGTATAAGTGATGATGAGCAATGACAGGAAGTGTATTTATTCTCTGTCTGATTTCTTGATATTTTATGTAATTTTTTAATAATATACTTACAGATGTGAATATTTTAGTGGCATGTATAAAGGCACGTTGAGTAGCGCTATGATAACTCATAGTGTTGGCATGATAATTATCATGGTTACTGTGTCTTTTTCATATATTCCTTTTGAGAGTCTCTTCCATTATACATGATCATAAGATATTCAATAGTTTCCTAAACTGTACAGGAGGTCCTTGTGGCTTCTTTCATATATAGTAATGTATTTGTTAATAATTCAAACAAAAACTGGTACACACATATTCATAGTGACATTCACAATAGCTCAAAGGTAGAACTCATTCAAGTGTCTATTGGTGGGTGACTGAATATGCAACACAGGGTATATTCAGAAGCTTCAACGGTATTCCACTTTACAAAAAATTACATTAAATGGTGCTGCCACTCTGCAAGACATTCCAGAAATGACTGCAAAACCAACACGTGGAATAAATACATAGTTCAATTCCAATTCACGCTATGTACCCAAAAGGTTTGGGAAAGGGGGCTGAAAACACGTATACTTCTTCAGTCATACTCACAACAGCATGATTCACACTGGCAAACAAACGGAAGTAATCTAAGTGTCCATGGCAGCCCATTCCATAAACAAACTGTGGTATACACACAGTGGAATCTGATTCGGCCCTTCAGAGTCAGTCATTCTGACAATGCGACAATGTGGACAAACCTTATGGTCATTACATGAAGTGAAATAAACCAGACCAAAAAAAGGACAAACGTTCTGTGATTCCACTCGTATGAGATATCCAAACAAGTCAAATCTGTCAGAAAAAGCAGAAAGTGATTCTGACGGATCGAAGAGAGTTCGTGTTTCGTGGACCTCAGTTTCCCTTGGAAAACCTGACTTCCCGGGGTATCTCCAAAACCAGTTAGACAAATAATTGGAAGCTATATCCAGTCAAATGAATGTAGACATAATTTTACAGTTTACACCAAACTCACTCAAACTTCTCAACAGACAAAAGGCAAAACTATATCTATGCTACCTCAGCTTAGCTTAAAACTGTATCTACAGTACCTCAGTTTTGCTTATAAAATTTAACAACAACAACAACACACTAAAGTCTATCCAAAGGAGGATATAAAACATATATAACATCAACTTTAAAAAATTAGAAATTTAAACTGTGAAAAACCTTATTCACAAAACTTAAACACAAGCCACAGAAAAATATAGTTATAAAATACATATCTGATAAAGGATTGTACTCCAACTATACCAAAAAATCTAGAACATTCTCATTAAGAATGTATAAACCTAAACACCTGGCCTACAAAAATATAAAGATGGTAAATAAGCCTATCAAAAATACTCAAAATCACATATCATGAGGAAATTACAAACTAAAATAACAGTGAAGTAGCACTGCACACCTATTAGATCCAGTAAACTCAACAAAAGAGGGGGGCACAGCTTCTCTGGTGGCTCAGTGGTAAAGAATCTGCCTGACAACGCAAGACACTCTAGTTCGATCACCCACCCCGGAAGATCCCACATGCCACAGAGAAACGTAGCTGGATTTTTCCACAGCTAAACAAGGCTCACCTGTGACCTGAATACTATATGTCTAGCACTTACTAAACAGCTTTGAAAACGTGTCCAGACAAAAAGTATCACACGATTATACACAACAGCTCTACTTGTAATAACTAAAAAATTTCAAATATCGAGATGTCTTCAGTAGATGACAGTGAAAACAAATGGGGATACATCCAAAGTGAAGGGGAGCAAATGCTACCACAAAATATACCACCTCAGCATGAGAATTCGTTGGACCCAATTAACTTTTTTTTTTTTTTTGAGGACACATGATCATCTCTGAAACCCAAGTTCAAGACGGCTCTTCTGTGAGTCACATTTACCGGAGAAATCTCATTTCAAAGGAATCCTCTCTATATGCCAGATAGAAGGATGAGACACAGTCTTTTGAAACTTTTTCTTTTCTGTCAATAGGGAAAGCTAAGCCGTAAATCTGTACAAAAACCGTACCCTTCCTTTCCTTTGGTTTTATTTCTTTAACATTTGTTTCTTTTTTGATTAGGCTGCGCCAGGTCGACCTTCATTGAGGCAAGCCAGATATTTAGCTACAGCATGCAAACTCTTCGTTGTGGCATAGGAGATCTAGTTCTCGGATCAGGGAATGGACCTGAGCCTCCTTCTTTGGGAGTGTCTGGTCTCAGCCACTGGACCACCAGGAAGTGCCTGTTTTGTTTTTAGGTGAAGATGGTATCTAAGGTGATATCTTGGGCCATTTCAGTCACTGACTCAGTTTCCTGAGTTTCTCCAAAGTACGCACAAGGTGCACATTATTAAACTGGTTTGCGAAACAAGTAAAGGTTGTCTGCTACAACACTGTATGCTTACCAATATCTAAATGGTAAATGGCATATTATTTATTTTTAATTGCTATGGGGGGAAAAAGAATGCAGGATTCATACATGTTACAACATAAATAAACATTAAAACCCCAACTTCAGTGAAAAAAAATCCATATAGAAAAGGCCACCCAGAACCTATATTCACCATGTCTGCTTTCAATCCATCCAAATAACTGGAAATGTCAGTAACACTCTAAATAAAGAAAAAAGGACGAGGATGGAAAAAAGATATATTCATACACTTGAACAATTGCTAAAAGTGGAAGTGGGGCTGTGGATATGATTTCCTGATTTTGGAGATTATGTGCTGGTTCTATAGAAGGTACCCATTTTGGATAAAACACATAGAGTATTTTAGATGATGTGGCAAATGCCAGGACTTTTTCCCATTGCTAGGCGTTTTCTGTACATTTTAAATGACTGGAAAGGAAACTATGTTTGAAAACAACCATATCAATACCACAAAAGAAATGTAGAGTAGACAGGCAGGAAACTTTCTTCTACAGGCCAAGACTTACCCAGACAAAGTTCAAGGGAAGCTGTGATGCTCACTGCCCTTGAAGGAGTCCACATGGAATGAAGAAGTACTGTGGGAAGTCTATTAGGAACCACCATGGTTTGGGTCCTCTGGATGACCTATTGGAGGAGAAACAGATTTTACAAATAAAAGTTTTCCACATAACTTCACAAAAAGTTGTTAGACTACATTCAGTAAAGCTGAATCATTTCGGATCAATTTAAAATCAAATAAAATATTACCATTTACGATCCCAATCAATAGACAAATCATCACTTGCGTTTCTATACACTAATAACAAGCAGAAACAAACATTAAGAAAATCCCACTTATCACTGCATCAAAAACAATAAAACAGCCAGCAACAAACGTAATCAAGGACATAAAAGACCAGTCGTCAGAAAACTAGAAAGCACTGATAAAGAAACCAAAGAAAGCACAAATACACAGAAAACTATTCCACGCTCACGCACTGCAACAATGAGGAATTAAAAGGTCCATTCCAACCAAAGTCATCAACAAATACACTGACTGCAATCACAAAGTAATATTCGATGGCATTTTTTCACAGAAATAGAAATATTTCTAATATTAGACTGCTGATATTGAACAGGACCTTAAACGGCCGAAAAGACTCTGAGAAAGAAGAACACAGCTGGAGGCATCTTCCTATACGACTTCAAAGTACATCACGGAGCTGTAGTGGCCACCACCGTGAGGAACTGGCAGGAACACAGACACATGGACTCCAGGAGAGAATAGAGAGCCCAGGAACCAACCCACACGTACATGGTCAGTTCATGAAAATCAAACCAGGAAGAAGCAAAGAGGAAAGGACAGTCTTCTCAAGAAACAGTGACAGAAAAACGGCCACCTACACGGAAGAACATCAGTGGTCATCCTCGAGATCATCTAACACAAATCTAACTAAAAACCCACCGTTTTGCACAAGGAGCTCTTTCCCGCCTGAGTCCTCTGAGACCTCTAACCTCCAGTCAGCCCTCAGCTGGAAAAAGAAAAGTCTACTCCGTCCTCATTTTTTTGCTCTTGCAGCACCTCCCTGCTGGTGGGCACTGAGGCAACCCTGCTCCTCTCAGCCTGGATGCAGCCCTGTTATCCAGAAGCCTGAGCCCTGATGGTCCTGAGACAAAGCTCCCGCCAGCCAGCTGCTCACCGAGCAGAGTCTAAAGGCAAAGCGTCCTGCGCCCACGGCTCAGAGGGGCGTTTGGCGCCCCCTGCGGGCCGCCAGAGAAGAGCGGGCAGCCCGGCGCTCACAGACCTCGGAGGGCTCACCCAGAAGCAACTCTGTTGTGAGCACTCAGACTGGAAGCCCAAACTGACATGGAGCAGAAGAGCTCCATGACCCTCCTTAAACCATGGCTAAGGAACAATCAGAGCCTGTATGGAATGCAGCCATAAGAAGGAACACATTTGAATCCGTTCTAATGAGGGGGATGAACCTAGAGTGTATTAAACAGGGAAGTCAGTCAAAGAGAGAAAAACATGGAATCTAGAAGGATGGTACTGACGAGTCTGTTCACATAGCAGCGATGGAGATGCAGACGTAGAGAACAGACTTACGGACAAGGGTGGGGAACAAGACGGAGAGGGTGAGATGAGTGGAGAGACCAGCATGGATGCAGGTACACCATTTGTAAATAGACAACCAATGGGAATTTGCTGTAGGACTCAGGGAACTCAAACTGGGGCTCCGTAATCACCTAGAGAGGTGGAATGTGTGTGAGGTGGGAGGGAGATTCAAGAGCAAGAGGACATAGGTACACCTGTGGTTAATTCATGTGGATGTATGACAAATCAAACCAAAATTAGAAAGCAATGATCAATCAACTAAAAAGAAATAACTGTTTAAAAAATATGAACATAAACAAATTTTGCAACAAGGTAATTCCATTTAAAAAACTATAGAAAGTTTAGAAAACAACAAAAGATCTACATGACCATTGGTCTGGCGATCAGGTCTAACACACACACACAAAAGCCAACTTACCAAATTACGGATATAAATTATTTAAAAGATTGACTTATAATTTTATACATTTACCCTGTGGAGGACCTTACTCGAGAGAACCAAAAACAAACTGTGAAATGAACCACGGACCACCCACCCTTGCCAGGCCACAGAGAAAAGAAAACCCTTGCAGGAGTCATCTTACAACAGGAGGTCCTGCTAAGGAACAAGGAATGAACACGCTACCACCAACCAGAATTCTGGAGAGGTCAGAAGGAGATG
>NW_024080543.1:1456070-1456190 GCF_014754425.2 Oryx dammah
ACAGAGAAAAGAAAACCCTTGCAGGAGTCATCTTACAACAGGAGGTCCTGGTAAGGAACAAGGAACTAACAAACTACCACCAACCAGAATTCTGGAGAGGTCAGAAGGAGATGGGAGGCT
>NW_024080543.1:1456690-1473933 GCF_014754425.2 Oryx dammah
CCGTGGGCGCAGGACGCTTTGCCTTTAGACTCTGCTCGGTGAGCAGCTGGCTGGCGGGAGCTTTGTCTCAGGACCATCAGGGCTCAGGCTTCTGGATAACAGGGCTGCATCCAGGCTGAGAGGAGCAGGGTTGCCTCAGTGCCCACCAGCAGGGAGGTGCTGCAAGAGCAAAAAAATGAGGACGGAGTAGACTTTTCTGTGTCCAGCTGAGGGCTGACTGGAGGTTAGAGGTCTCAGAGGACTCAGGCGGGAAAGAGCTCCTTGTGCAAAACGGTGGGTTTTTAGTTAGATTTGTGTTAGATGATCTCGAGGATGACCACTGATGTTCTTCCGTGTAGGTGGCCGTTTTTCTGTCACTGTTTCTTGAGAAGACTGTCCTTTCCTCTTTGCTTCTTCCTGGTTTGATTTTCATGAACTGACCATGTACGTGTGGGTTCGTTCCTGGGCTCTCTATTCTCTCCTGGAGTCCATGTGTCTGTGTTCCTGCCAGTTCCTCACGGTGGTGGCCACTACAGCTCCGTGATGTACTTTGAAGTCGTATAGGAAGATGCCTCCAGCTGTGTTCTTCTTTCTCAGAGTCTTTTCGGCCGTTTAAGGTCCTGTTCAATATCAGCAGTCTAATATTAGAAATATTTCTATTTCTGTGAAAAAATGCCATCGAATATTACTTTGTGATTGCAGTCAGTGTATTTGTTGATGACTTTGGTTGGAATGGACCTTTTAATTCCTCATTGTTGCAGTGCGTGAGCGTGGAATAGTTTTCTGTGTATTTGTGTTTTCTTTGGTTTCTTTATCAGTGCTTTCTAGTTTTCTGACGACTGGTCTTTTATGTCCTTGATTACGTTTGTTGCTGGCTGTTTTATTGTTTTTGATGCAGTGATAAGTGGGATTTTCTTAATGTTTGTTTCTGCTTGTTATTAGTGTATAGAAACGCAAGTGATGATTTGTCTATTGATTGGGATCGTAAATGGTAATATTTTATTTGATTTTAAATTGATCCGAAATGATTCAGCTTTACTGAATGTAGTCTAACAACTTTTTGTGAAGTTATGTGGAAAACTTTTATTTGTAAAATCTGTTTCTCCTCCAATAGGTCATCCAGAGGACCCAAACCATGGTGGTTCCTAATAGACTTCCCACAGTACTTCTTCATTCCATGTGGACTCCTTCAAGGGCAGTGAGCATCACAGCTTCCCTTGAACTTTGTCTGGGTAAGTCTTGGCCTGTAGAAGAAAGTTTCCTGCCTGTCTACTCTACATTTCTTTTGTGGTATTGATATGGTTGTTTTCAAACATAGTTTCCTTTCCAGTCATTTAAAATGTACAGAAAACGCCTAGCAATGGGAAAAAGTCCTGGCATTTGCCACATCATCTAAAATACTCTATGTGTTTTATCCAAAATGGGTACCTTCTATAGAACCAGCACATAATCTCCAAAATCAGGAAATCATATCCACAGCCCCACTTCCACTTTTAGCAATTGTTCAAGTGTATGAATATATCTTTTTTCCATCCTCGTCCTTTTTTCTTTATTTAGAGTGTTACTGACATTTCCAGTTATTTGGATGGATTGAAAGCAGACATGGTGAATATAGGTTCTGGGTGGCCTTTTCTATATGGATTTTTTTTCACTGAAGTTGGGGTTTTAATGTTTATTTATGTTGTAACATGTATGAATCCTGCATTCTTTTTCCCCCCATAGCAATTAAAAATAAATAATATGCCATTTACCATTTAGATATTGGTAAGCATACAGTGTTGTAGCAGACAACCTTTACTTGTTTCGCAAACCAGTTTAATAATGTGCACCTTGTGCGTGCTTTGGAGAAACTCAGGAAACTGAGTCAGTGACTGAAATGGCCCAAGATATCACCTTAGATACCATCTTCACCTAAAAACAAAACAGGCACTTCCTGGTGGTCCAGTGGCTGAGACCGGACACTCCCAAAGAAGGAGGCTCAGGTCCATTCCCTGATCCGAGAACTAGATCTCCTATGCCACAACGAAGAGTTTGCATGCTGTAGCTAAATATCTGGCTTGCCTCAATGAAGGTCGACCTGGCGCAGCCAAATCAAAAAAGAAACAAATGTTAAAGAAATAAAACCAAAGGAAAGGAAGGGTACGGTTTTTGTACAGATTTACGGCTTAGCTTTCCCTATTGACAGAAAAGAAAAAGTTTCAAAAGACTGTGTCTCATCCTTCTATCTGGCATATAGAGAGGATTCCTTTGAAATGAGATTTCTCCGGTAAATGTGACTCACAGAAGAGCCGTCTTGAACTTGGGTTTCAGAGATGATCATGTGTCCTCAAAAAAAAAAAAAAAAAAGTTAATTGGGTCCAACGAATTCTCATGCTGAGGTGGTATATTTTGTGGTAGCATTTGCTCCCCTTCACTTTGGATGTATCCCCATTTGTTTTCACTGTCATCTACTGAAGACATCCTGACATTTGAAAGTTTTTAGTTATTACAAGTAGAGCTGTTGTGTATAATCGTGTGATACTTTTTGTCTGGACACGTTTTCAAAGCTGTTTAGTAAGTGCTAGACATATAGTATTCAGGTCACAGGTGAGCCTTGTTTAGCTGTGGAAAAATCCAGCTACGTTTCTCTGTGGCATGTGGGATCTTCCGGGGTGGGTGATCGAACTAGAGTGTCTTGCGTTGTCAGGCAGATTCTTTACCACTGAGCCACCAGAGAAGCTGTGCCCCCCTCTTTTGTTGAGTTTACTGGATCTAATAGGTGTGCAGTGCTACTTCACTGTTATTTTAGTTTGTAATTTCCTCATGATATGTGATTTTGAGTATTTTTGATAGGCTTATTTACCATCTTTATATTTTTGTAGGCCAGGTGTTTAGGTTTATACATTCTTAATGAGAATGTTCTAGATTTTTTGGTATAGTTGGAGTACAATCCTTTATCAGATATGTATTTTATAACTATATTTTTCTGTGGCTTGTGTTTAAGTTTTGTGAATAAGGTTTTTCACAGTTTAAATTTCTAATTTTTTTAAAGTTGATGTTATATATGTTTTATATCCTCCTTTGGATAGACTTTAGTGTGTTGTTGTTGTTGTTAAATTTTATAAGCAAAACTGAGGTACTGTAGATACAGTTTTAAGCTAAGCTGAGGTAGCATAGATATAGTTTTGCCTTTTGTCTGTTGAGAAGTTTGAGTGAGTTTGGTGTAAACTGTAAAATTATGTCTACATTCATTTGACTGGATATAGCTTCCAATTATTTGTCTAACTGGTTTTGGAGATACCCCGGGAAGTCAGGTTTTCCAAGGGAAACTGAGGTCCACGAAACACGAACTCTCTTCGATCCGTCGGAATCACTTTCTGCTTTTTCTGACAGATTTGACTTGTTTGGATATCTCATACGAGTGGAATCACAGAACGTTTGTCCTTTTTTTGGTCTGGTTTATTTCACTTCATGTAATGACCATAAGGTTTGTCCACATTGTCGCATTGTCAGAATGACTGACTCTGAAGGGCCGAATCAGATTCCACTGTGTGTATACCACAGTTTGTTTATGGAATGGGCTGCCATGGACACTTAGATTACTTCCGTTTGTTTGCCAGTGTGAATCATGCTGTTGTGAGTATGACTGAAGAAGTATACGTGTTTTCAGCCCCCTTTCCCAAACCTTTTGGGTACATAGCGTGAATTGGAATTGAACTATGTATTTATTCCACGTGTTGGTTTTGCAGTCATTTCTGGAATGTCTTGCAGAGTGGCAGCACCATTTAATGTAATTTTTTGTACGGTGGAATACCGTTGAAGCTTCTGAATATACCCTGTGTTGCATATTCAGTCACCCACCAATAGACACTTGAATGAGTTCTACCTTTGAGCTATTGTGAATGTCACTATGAATATGTGTGTACCAGTTTTTGTTTGAATTATTAACAAATACATTACTATATATGAAAGAAGCCACAAGGACCTCCTGTACAGTTTAGGAAACTGTTGAATATCTTATGATCATGTATAATGGAAGAGACTCTCAAAAGGAATATATGAAAAAGACACAGTAACCATGATAATTATCATGCCAACACTATGAGTTATCATAGCGCTACTCAACGTGCCTTTATACATGCCACTAAAATATTCACATCTGTAAGTATATTATTAAAAAATTACATAAAAAATCAAGAAATCAGACAGAGAATAAATACACTTCCTGTCATTGCTCATCATCACTTATACGCTAATACTACCTGTAACGCTCATTGTATTAGTGCTGGACTAGGCATTGACATTCTTGTAAACCAAGAGATTGTGAAGGTGTAAGGAAGTATAACTTATTGAATTCCTTAATGAAGGATTATAGAACTCTATGTCCATGAAGTGAATGAAAGTCCGTTTCATTGAGCCACATTCTTACTAGAGCGATGAGCTTGCACCCCACCCAACGTTAGTTCCCAATGAAATCCTGCAGTCCTCTGGCCTCCATGTCTGCTTCCTGCTATCGAGAAAGAACAGATGAGGAAGTCCTGATAAAACCGATGCTATTTTTCTTTTTCTGATTTGTATTTTATCGCAGGGCTTGGCAAAAAGAGGGCCTAACCTGTTTTTAGAGTTCCATCCCAAGGGTTCCTCTGGCATGTTACGTATGTTGAGAAACTGCTGATTATTTTCAACAAAAGACAATGATCTGCACTTCACTATCTGTTGCTTGAGCTGGAATAGCAGGCATCCTTTGAAGTGCAGTCCTTCATGCTGAAGTAGGCATCCCTGAAGCAATAGCTTCCCATGCATTGGTAATAATTTTTCAGTTATACCCATCATCACTGGAGGAACTGACTCATCCCAGTAATAACAAGAGTACCCAGTATAACAGTTCCTTGACTTACGAGTACTTCCTATGAGTACCCTTATGAGTACTTCTTCCAATGTTGTTTCTCCTCCTTTGGTCACGAACAGTAGAAGCTGACGGCAGCGGTCCTTGAAATGTATGTCGCTTCCCAGGTGGCACAGTCGGTAAATAATCTACCTACCAGCGCAGGAGGTGGAAGCGATGTGGGTTTGATCCCCGGTTCAGGAAGATAACAATTCATACACATGTTTTATGTGAACAAGTTTGATACTCATGAGTTTTTTTCTTCTGTATCCAGAAAAACAAATGCTCTTCAAGGACACTCAAAGAACCCTGATTTTGAAAATCAGATCTGTATTGTGAGCAGTGCTTAGATATCCATGAGTCGAAGCATAGGATTATGCCTATCATCCTCGTATTTCCCTCAGTGAAATATGTTGAGGAAAGCTCTTCATTCATGGTCTAGATTCACAAAGAAGCTAAATAGCATTCATCCTTTACATGGACAACTGTGAATTTAAATCTCCAGTGAATCCTGTGTGACAACCACACATACCAACATGAGTTATTAGTACTATATCAATATTTTTAGTCCTATTGTATTTCAACTAAAAAACTCAATACATAATTGTACATGAACTCAAGACATAAAATCAGTGCAAATACAAAATGTTCCATCCTCTGAGAAAGGGAGAACAAAATCTGTGCTTAGCCTATTGCATTTTTATGTATTAGATCCTTAAGGAGTTTATTCACCGCACCCAACGAATGATTCACAAATCTTCAGAGAAGAAAGGATCATTTCTCTTTCACAATGAGTAGTTCAACTCTTGTCAAAGCAGTGTCATAAGTGAGTCTAATTTTGTGTGAGACCATGAAAACTCAGTGTTTTCATGATGCTTGTGCTTATGACGGGAGGAGGTCTGAGAAGGCGCTTCTGAAGGTTTATTCATACCAGTCGTTCTCATATGTATGGAGTCTTTAAAGGTTGAATCACTGAGGTGTCGTTTCTCCACTTGTACTAGGCTGAGTAGCAACACGCCCTTTGTCCCTGAGTGCGGTAGACGTGTTCCCAACCTGTCTGTCTTCTGTCCTCTGGAGTATGTATCGCTCGAGCTCTCCACAGCCTAGTAGATGGAAATCGTCAGGATATTCTGGACACCCTTTTTATTTCAGTCTGTTCAGGAGGTTTCAACGGCTGCAAACCTCTGGATTTTACAAAGCACTTTTAACAACCTCAGATGCAGGATACAAGTCAACACTCGTGACAGCCACGGGCTTCCATGCCCTATACATGATTGTTGGCTTTGCTTTCATAATCATCCTGTTTGTTATACCAACTAAGATGTCACTGTATTTTTTTATTATCATTTTCTCTTGGATGGTTTTTAGATCTATTATGGATTTTCCTATATATCTTCACTTCTTGGTGAGGGTCTTATGTTAGTAGTAGTTACTACAACTGACTTCCTGTCAGTTAGCTGTGGCAGAATAGAAAAAAGAATGACAAACTGTATATTATGAATATTATGTATATTATTCATTTTATCGTTTGCAGTCATCCAATTCCAAGTTTCTGAAATAAACATTCAGAAAAATCACATCCTTTTGAGTGTCCATTTGACTGAATAGGAGCACGGAAATGTTATTCCATAAAATTGTTTACAGTTTCCATTACGTTTCTCCTGTTTGATGTGGATATCAGCCTTTGGTTCTCTCAATAGCTTTGCAAGAAAAAAATTAGTTAGAGCTCCTATGGTAATTTTACTGTTCGCAATAAGTATAGCATAAAGTGAACACAGAAGAGGTTAGAGTAGACCAAATATGAAAGTTAGTTTGAAAGAAAACATAGTGTTGAACGTTTACATTAGGAATATAGTGATGAAGTTCCTTTATTATTATTCTATCCTTTCAGTTTCTTTCGCAGGGGTGTTCATGTACAGATTCCAGTACTATGGCTAGAGTGAATAATAGGATCATTATTCTGGAGAGCAACTCTACTAAGTCTTAACGTTCATGTCACTCAGGTTTTTTAATCCCTATTATGTTCGTCGTGTTTGTCGTTTGTGAAGCCACATAAGTTGCATTCATTCAGGCAATAGTATCAAACAGCTAGGGCATCCATTATAGATGTGAATCGATATAGAATGTGAATCCATTTCCCCGTGAGAAGTTATTATTGAAGGTATTCTATGAATGCCAGTAACAAAGCTGTGCAGAAATAATACCATGTTTATGAAGAAAACAAGATTTACTCATTTGTTTTCCTATTCTATTTCTTTTAAACCGATTTAATGACAACAGGCTTCACTTTTCATTCACTTGTATGACTATCAGGAGTTTGACCAGGTTGAAGAAGATGACTCGTTTGTAGTCTTCCTTATCAGCTCATCCCATCTACTAGCTTTAAAATCATTTAGTACAGAGCTCACCGTCTAGGTGTTCAGTGTTCAGTTTGCTTATCATGCAGGACCCTTTTAAAAGTAAAAGCATGTCTGTATGAGTTAGAGCTCCGATCCCAACAGTCCATGTAGAAGCTTCCCCTGAGAAATGTATCGTTTTTGCACCAATGCTCCTGAAATGTGTGAATGTGGTATACCACGCATCACAATAAGTGTAAACAGCTTCCCATGCTACTTATTTGAAACGGCCACTCCTCATGACATTCTCATTCGTTTGAGGACTAAATATAGCCAACTTAGGCTATGTTTGCCAAATAGACTTGGAAATATACTTCACACAGTCCTTCATCGATGCCAGTTTTCAGATCGAAGAAACCCTTGCTACATGACGGTTGTGAACACGTATACTCATGCTTTGTTTGAGATTTTAAAGTCATTCTTCATTTTTGTTGGAGGAACGGTTCTGTCTGTGCCCCGTGGATCCCCAATCCACCGATGTTCTTGTGTCTTGGGGCTTCCCAGGTGGTTCTCGTGGTAAACAACACGCAGAACATGCCGATGCAGGAGACATAGGAGATATGGGTTCGATCCCTGGGGCAGGAAGATATCTCCTGAGGGAGAGCATGGCAACCCACTCCAGTATCCTTGCCTAGAGAATCCCATGGAGAGAGGAGCCTGGTGGGGCCTAGTCCATATGATCCCAAAGAGTTGGACACAATGTAAGTGACTTAGCACAGCACATGACTCATTGGCATAGCGAATATAATGGAGATGACAGAAAAAGAAGCGCCAGCAGGCGAAAGTCAATCTTCATCACTTTTAAACTTTGGAGTTTATTGCGATATTTTACATCCATGTTGGTATGACTTCATAGTTGGAGAGTCAATGCACATGTATTATGTATGATTGTGTTATATGTATGTTGAGGGAAGATATATTTTTATGTGGTTTGACATATGGGTCCCATTTCATTCGTTGGCATATGCATACTCATCACTCATCATCATTTTTTGAAAAGACCATTGGTTTTTTTTATTATTTTTATTTTATTTTATTTTATTTATTTATTTTTTTACTTTACAATTCTGTATTGGTTTTGGCATACATTGACATGAATCCACCACGGTGAACATGCGTTCCCAAACATGAACCCCCTTCCCCACAACATCTCTCTGGGTCATCCCCGCGTACCAGCCCCAAGCGTGCCATATCCTGCATCGGACATAGACTGGCAATTCGATTCTTACATGATATTATACATGTTTCAATGCCATTCTCCCAAATCATCTCACCCTCTCCCTCTCCCACTGAGTCCAAAAGTCCGCTATACACATCTGTGTCTTTTTTGCTGTCCTGCATACAGGGTCATCATTGCCATCTTTTAAATTCCATATATATGTGTTAGTATACTGTATTGGTGTTTTTCTTTCTGGCTTACTTCACTCTGTATAATCGGCTCCAGTTTCATCCATCTCATCAGAACTGATTCAAATGTATTCTTTTTAACGGCTGAGTAATACTCCATTGTGTATATGTACCACAGCTTTCTTATCCATTCATCTGCCGATGGACATCTAGGTTGTTTCCATGTCCTGGCTATTATAAACAGTTCTGCGATGAACATTGGGGTACATGTGTCTCTTTCAATTCTGGTTTCCTCCATGTGTATGCCTAGCAGTGGGATTGCTGGGTCATAAGGCAGTTCTATTTGCCATTTTTTAAGGAATCTCCACACTGTTCTCCATAGTGGCTGTACTAGTTTGCATTCCCACCAACAGTGTAGGAGGGTTCCCTTCTCTCCACACCCTCTCCAGCATTTATTGCTTGCAGATTTTTGGATCACAGACATTCTAACTGGTGTGAAGTGGTACCTCATTGTGGTTTTGAGTTGCATTTCTCTAATAATGAGTGATGTTGAGCATCTTTTCATGTGTTTGTTAGCCATCCGTATGTCTTCTTTGGAGAAATGTCTATTTAGTTCTTTGGCCCATTTTTTGATTGGGTTATTTTTCTGGAATTGAGCTGCAGGAGTTGCTTGTATATTTTTGAGATTAGTTGTTTGTCAGTTGCTTCATTTGCTATTATTTTCTCCCATTCGGAAGGCTGTCTTTTCACTTTGCTTATATTTTCCTTTGTTGTGCAGAAACTTTTAATTTTAATTAGGTCCCATTTGTTTATTTTTGCTTTTATTTCCAGAATTCTGGGAGGTGGATCATAGAGGATCCTGCTGTGGTTTATGTCGGAGAGTGTTTTGCCTATGTTCTCCTCGAGGAGTTTTATAGTTTCTGGTCTTACATTTAGATCTTTAATCCATTTTGAGTTTATCTTTGTGTGCGGTGTTAGAAAGTGATCTAGTTTCATTCTTTTACAAGTGGTGGACCAGTTTTCCCAGCACCACTTGTTCAAGAGATTGTCTTTACTCCACTGTATATTCTTGCCTCCTTTGTCAAAGATAAGGTGTCCATATGTGTGTGGATTTATCTCTGGGCTTTCTATTTTGTTCCATTGATCTATATTTCTGTCTTTGTGCCAATACCATACTGTCTTGATGACTGTGGCTTTGTAGTATTCCTCCAGTTCCATTCTTCTTTCTCAAGATTGCTTTGGCTATTCGTGGTTTTTTGTATTTCCATACAAATCTTGAAATTATTTGTTCTAGTTCTGTGAAAAATATCACCGGTATCTTGATAGGGATTGCACTGAATTTGTAAATTGCTTTGGGTAATATATGGTATACCACATTCACACATTTCAGTAGCATTGGTGCAAAACCTATACATTTCTCAGGGGAAGCTTCTACATGGACTGTTGGGATCAGAGTTCTAACTCATACAGACATACTTTTACTTTTAAAAGGATCCTGCATGATAAGCAAACAAAACACTGGATGAACACCTAGATGGTGAGCTCTGTACTAAATGATTTTAAAGCTAGTAGATGGGATGAGCTGATAACGAAGACTAGAAACGAGTCATCTTCTTCAAATTGGTCAAACTGCTGATAGTCATACAAGTGAATGAAAAGTTAAGCCTCTTGTCATTAAATCGGTTTAAAAGAAATAGAATAATAAAACAAATTAGTAAATTGTGTTTTCTTAATAAACACTGTATTATTTCTGCACAGCTTTGTTACTGGCATTCATAGAATACCTTCAATAATAACTTGTCACGGTGAAACGGATTCACATTCTATATCGATTCACATCTATAATTGATGCCGCAGCTGTTTGATACTATTGCTTGAACGAATACAACTCATGTGACTTCACAAACTACAAACACTACCAACATAATAGGTATTAAAAAAAAAAAACCTTGAGTGACATGAGCGTTAAGACTTAGTAGAGTTGCTCTCGAGAATAATGATCCTATTATTCACTCTAGCCATAGTACTGGAATCTGTACATGAACACCCCTGCAAAAGAAACTGAAAGGATAGAATAATAATAAAGGAACTTCATCACTACATTCCTACTGTAAACGTTCAACACTATGTTTTCTTTTAAACTAACTTTCATATTTGGTCTACTCTAACCCTTTCTGTGTTCACTTTATGCTATACTTATTGCTAACAGTAAAATTACCATAAGGAGCTCTAATTAATTTTTTTTTACTTGCAAAGCTAGTGACAGAACCAAAGGCCAATATCCACATCAAACAGGAGAAACGTAATGGACACTGTACAAAAGGTTGTGATTTTTCTGAATGTTTATTTCAGAAACTTGGAATTGGAGACTGCAAACAATAAAACTAATAATATATTGATACATAATATTAATAATATACAGTTGGTCATTCTTTTTTCTATTGCACCACAGCTAACTGACTGGAAGTCAGTTGTAGTAACTACTACTAACATAAGACCCTCACCAAGAAGTGAAGATATATAGGAAAATCCATAATAGATCTAAAAACCACCAAAGATAAAATGATAATAAAAAATACAGTGACATCCTAGTTGGTATAAGAAACAGGATGTTTATGAAAGCAAAGCCCACAGTCATGTATAGGCCATGGAAGCCTGTGGCTGTCGCGAGTGTTGACTTGTATCCTTCATCTGAGGTTGTTAAAAGTGCTTTGTAAAATCCAGAGGTTTGCAGCGGTTGTAACCTCCTGAACAGGCTGAAATAAAAAGGGTTTCCAGAATATCCTGACGATTTCCATCTACTAGGCTGTGGTGAGCTCAAGCAATACATACTCCAGAGGACAGAAGACAGACAGGTTGGGAAGACGTCTACTGCACTCAGGGAGAAAGGGCATGTTGCTACTCAGCCCAGTACAAGTGTAGAAGCAACACCTCAGTGATTCACCCTTTAAAGACTCCATACATATGAGAACGACTGGTATGAATAAACCTTCAGAAGTGCCTTCTCAGACCTCCCATCATAAGCACAAGCATCATGGAAACACTGAGGATTCATGGTCTCACACAAAATTAGACTCACTTATGACTTTGCTTTGAGAAGAGTTGAACTACTCATTGTGAAAGAGAAATGATCCTTTCTTCTCTGAAGATTTGTGAATCATTCGTTGGGTGCGGTGAATATGATACTGAAGGATCTAATACATAAAAATGCAATAGGCAAAGCACAGAGATATTTTTCTCCCTTTCTCAAAGGATGGAACACTTTGTATTTGCACTGATTTTATGTCTTGAGTTCATGTACAATTATGTATTGAGATTTTTAGTTGAAATACAATAGGACTAAAAATATTGATATAATACTAATAACTCATGTTGGTATGTATGGTTGTCACATAGGATTCACAGGAGATTTAAATACTCATAAGGGTACTCATAGGAAGTACTCGTAAGTCAAGGAACCGTTATACTGGCTACTCTCGTTATTAGTGGGACAAGTCAGTTCCTCCAATGATGATGGGTATAACTGAAAAATTATTACCAATGCATGGGATGCGATGTCTACATGATAAATGTTTTTGTTCCTCTTATACTGTTGCTTCAGGGATGCCTACTTCAGCATGAAGGACTGCACTTCAAGCGATGCCTGCTATTCCAGCTCAAGCAACAGATAGTGAAGTGCAGATCATTGTCCTTTGCTGAAAATAATCAGCAGTTAGTTTGTCAACATATGTGACATGCCAGAGTAACCCTTGGGATGGAACTCTAAAAACAGGTTAGGCCCTCTTTTTGCCAAGCCCTGCGATAAAATACAAATCAAAAAGAGAAAAAGAGCATCGGTTTTGTCAGGTCTTCCTCATCTTTTCTTTCTCGATAGCAGGAAGCAGACATTGAGGCCAGAGGACTGCAGGATTTCATTGGGAACGAACGTTGGGTTGGGTGCAAGCTCATCACTCTAGTAAGAATGTGGCTCAATTAAACAGACTTCTTCATGGACATAGAGTTCTATAATCCTTCATTAAGAAATTCAATAAGTTATACTTCCTTACACCTTCACAATCTCTTGGTTTACAAGAATGTCAATTCCTAGTCCAGCACTTATACAATGAGTGTTACAGGTAGTATTAGCGTATAAATGATGACAAGCAATGACAGGAAGTGTATTTATTCTCTGTTTGAATTCTTGATATTTTATGTAATTTTTTTTATAATATACATACAGATGTGAATATTTTAGTGGCATGTATAAATACACGTTGAGTAGCACTATGATAACTCATAGTGTTGGCACAGTAATGATCACGGTTACTATGTCTTTTTCATATACTCCTTTTGAGAGTCTCTTCCAGTATACATTCTCATAAGATATTCAATAGCTTCCTAAACTGTACAGTAGGTCCTTGTGGCTTCTTTCATATATAGTAATGTATTTGTTAATAATTCAAACAGAAACTGGTACACACATATTCATAGTGACATTCAAGTGTCCATTGGTGGGTGACTGAATATGCAACACAGGGTATATTCAGAAGCTTGAACAGTATTCCACCATACAAAAAAAGTACATTAAATGGTGCTGCCACTCTGCAAGACATCACAGAAATGACTCCGAAACGAACACATGGAATAAATACATAGTTCAATTCCAATTCATGCTATGTACCCAAAAGGTTTGGGAAAGGGGGCTGAAAAACTGTATACTTCTTCAGCCATACTCACAACAGCATGATTCACACTGGCAAACAAACAGAAGTAATCTAAGTGTCCATGGCAGCCCATTCCATAAACAAACTGTGGTATACACACAGTGGAATCTGATTCGGCCCTCCAAAGTCAGTAATTCTGACAATGTGACAATGTGGACAAACCTTATGGTCATTATATTAAGTGAAATAAGCCAGACCAAAAAAAGGACAAACATTCTGTGATTCCACTCGTATGAGATATCCAAACAAGTCAAATCTGCCAGAAAAAGCAGAAAGTGTTTCCGACGGATCGAAGAGAGTTCGTGTTTCGTGGACCCCAGTTTCCCTTGGAAAAACTGACTTCCCATGATATCTCCAAAACCAATTAGACAAATAATTGGAAGCTCTATCCAATCAAATGAATGTAGACATAATTTTAGAGTTTACACCAAACTCACTCAAACTTCTCAACAGACAAAAGGCAAAACTGTATGTATGATACCTCAGCTTTGCTTAAAACTGTATCTACAGTACCTCAGTTTTGCTTATAAAATTTAACAACAACAACAGCACACTAAAGTCTATCCAAAGGAGGATTTAAAACATATATAACATCAACTTAAAAAAATTAGAAATTTAAACTGTGAAAAACCTTATTCACAAAACTTAAACCCAAGCCACAGAAAAATATAGTTATAAAATACATATCTGATAAAGGATTGTACTCCAACAATACCAAAAAATCTAGAACAATCTCATAAAAATGTATAATCCTAAACACCTGGCCTACAAAAATATAAAGATAGCAAATAAGCCTATCAAAAATAATCAAAATCACATATCATTAGGAAATTACAAACTAAAATAACAGTGAAGTAGCACTGCACACCTATTAGATCCAGTAAACTCAACAAAAGAGTGGGGCACAGCTTCTCTGGTGGCTCAGTGGTAAAGAATCTGCCTGACAACGCAAGACACTCTAGTTCGATCACCCACCCCGGAAGATCCCACATGCCACTGAGAAACGTAGCTGGATTTTTCCACAGCTAAACAAGGCTCACCTGTGACCTGAATACTACATGTGTAACACTTACTAAACAGCTTTGAAAACGTGTCCAGACAAAAAGTTTCACACAATTATACACAACAGCTCTACTTGTAATAACTAAAAAATTTCAAATATCGAGATGTCTTCAGTAGATGACTGTGTAAACAAATGGGGATACATCCAAAATGAAGGGGAGCAAATGCTACCACAAAATATACCACCTCAGCATGAGAATTCGTTGGACCAAATTATTATTTTTTTTTAGAGGACGCATGATCATCTCTGAAACCCAAGTTCAAGACGGCTCTTCTGTGAGTCAATTTACCAGAGAAATCTCATTTCAAAGGAATCCTCTCTCTATGCCAGATAGAAGGATGAGACACAGTCTTTTGAAACTCTTTTTTTCTTTTCTATCAATAGGGAAAGCTAAGCCGTAAATCTGTACAACAACCGTACCCTTCCTTTCCTTCGGTTTTATTTTTGTTAATATTTGTTTGTTTGTTTTAATTTGGCTGCGCCAGGTCGACCTTCATTGAGGCAAGCAAGATATTTGGCTACAGCATGCAAACTCTTCGCTGTGGCATGGGAGATCTAGTTCTCAGATCAGGGAATGAACCTGGGCCTCCTTCTTTGGGAGTGTCCAGTCTCAGCCACTGGACCACCAGGAAGTGCCTGTTTTGTTTTTAGGTGAAGATGGTATTTAAGGTGATATCTTGAGCCATTTCAGTCACTGACTCAGTTTCCTGAGTTTCTCCAAAGCACTCACAAGGTGCACATTGTTAAACTGATTTGGAAAACAAGTAAAGGTTGTCTGCTGCAACACTGTGTGCTTACAAATATCTAAACGGTAAATGGCATGTTATTTATTTTTAATTACTATGGGGAGAAAAAGAATGCAGGATTCATACATGTTACAACATGAATAAACATTAAAACCATCTTCAGTGGAAAAAATCCATATAGAAAAGGCCACCCAGAACCCATATTCACGATGTCTGCTTTCAATCCATCAAGTTTGTCCAAATAACTGAAAATCTCAGTAACACTCTAAACAAAGAAAAAAGGATGAGGATGGAAAAAAAGATATATTCACACACTTGAGCAATTGCTAAGAGTGGAAGTGGGGCTGTGGATTACATTATAATGTAGAAACCATATGATTTCCTGATTTTGGAGATTATGTGGTGGTTCTGCAGAAGGCACCCATTTTGGATAAAACACATAAGAGTATTTTAGATGATGTGGCAAATGCGAGCACCTTTTCCCATTGCTAGGCGTTTTCTGTACATTTTAAATGACTGGAAAGTAAACTATGTTTGAAAACAACCATGTCAATACCACAAAGGAAATTTAGAGTAGACAGGCAGGAAGGTTTCTTCTACAGGCCAAGACTTACCCAGACGAAGTTCAAGGGAAGCTGTGATGCTCACTGCCCTTGAAGGAGTCCACATGGAATGAAGAAGTACTGTGGGAAGTCTATTAGGAAACACCGTGGCTTGGGTCCTCTGGATGACCTATTGCAGGAGAAACAGATTTTACAAATAAAATTTTCCACATAACTTGACAAAAAGTTGTTAGACTACAATCAGTAAAGCTGAATCATTTCGGATCGATTTACAACCGTATAAAATACTACCATTTACAATCCCAATCAATATACAAACATCACTTGCGTTTCTATACACTAATAACAAGCAGAAACAAAAATTGAGAAAACCCCACTTATCACTGCATCAAAAACAGTAAAACAGCCAGCAACAAACTTAATCAAGGACATAAAAGACCAGTCGTCTGAAAACGAGAAAGCACTGATAAAGAAACCAAAGGAAACACAAATACACAGAAAACTACTCCACGCTCACGCACTGGAACAATGAGGAATTAAAAGGTCCATTCCAACCAAAGTCATCAACAAATACACTGACTGCAATCACAAAATAATATTCAATGGCATTTTTCACACAAATAGAAATATTCCTAATATTAGACTGCTAATGTTGAACAGGACCTTAAACGGCCAAAAAGACTCTGAGAAAGAGGAACACAGCTGGAGGCATCCTCCTGTCCGACTTCAAACTGCATCACGGAGCTGTAGTGACCACCACCGTGAGGAACTGGCAGGAACACAGACACAGGGACTCCAGGAGAGAATAGAGAGCCCAGGAACGAACCCCACACGTACATGGTCAATTCCTGAAAATCAGAGCAGGAACGAACGAAGAGGAAAGGACAGTCTTCCCAAGAAACAGTGACAGGAAAATGGCCACCTACACGGAAGAACATCAGTGGTCATCCTCGAGGTCATCTAACACAAACCTAACTAAAACCCCACCGTTTTTCACACGGAGCTCTTTCCCCCGAGTCCTCTGAGATGGACCTCCAGTCAGCCCTCAGCTGGACACAGGAAATGTCTACTCCGTCCTCATTTTTCGCTCTTGCAGCGCCTCCCTGCTGGTGGGCACTGAGGCAACCCTGCTCTTCTCTGCCTGAATGCAGCCCCGTTATCCAGAAGCCTGAGCCCTGATGGTCCTGAGACAAAGCTCCCGCCAGCCAGCTGCTCACCGAGCAGAGTCTAAAGGCAAAGCGTCCTGTGCCCGCGGGTCAGAGGGGGATTTGGCGCCCCCTGCGGGCCGCCAGAGAAGAGCGGGCAGCCCGGCGCTCACAGACCTCAGAGGGCTCACCCAGAAGCAGCTCTGCTGCGAGCACTCAGGCTGGAAGCCCAAACTGAAATGGAGCAGAATAGCTCCATGACCCTCTGCAAAACATGGCTAAGGAACACTCAGAGCCTGTATGGAATGCAGCCATAAAAAACAACACATTTGAGTCCGTTCTAATGAAGGGGATGAACCTAGGGTGTCTTAAACAGGGAAGTCAGTCAAAGAGAGAAAAACATGGAATCTAGAAGGATGGTACTGACGAGTCTGTTC
>NW_024080543.1:1474433-1476744 GCF_014754425.2 Oryx dammah
TGGAGGCGCACACGGGCCTTCCCATGCAGTGCTTGGAGATGCACGAGGCTGGCTGCCTCGTCTTCCCCCGAGAAGGCTAGCTTTCCCACATGCTCTGCACTCGGCTTCCATGCGGGGGCGCCACGCGCCTCCTGGAAGTCTTGGATCAGGGGCTGATTCCCAAGAGCTGGGGCTGTGGGCGGGAGCCCAGACACACAGGGGCAGGCCCCAACCACCTGCACACATCTCTGCTGGGGAGGAGAGTGTCGGGAACCTACGTCTGTCAGGCACGTGCTGGACACCCACAGCCTCAGCCTCCGGGTGTGGGCTGCATCCCACACCCAAGAGCCCATGGAGCCTGGTGCTCTCCGTTCAGCGCTGAGACTCTGCGGCCAAGAACAAGCTGGAGAAGCCATCCAGTTGCCCTTCCCTTCCCACTGATAGAGCTCTCACTGCTGGAGCCCTAGGCAGTGTGGAACACACCGGCCCCTAACTCCTCCACAAGCACGCCTGGGGCCTAGGTGCAAAGGCAAGGCTGGAGCGCAGCTGTGGCCAGGAAGGCGCCAGTGGTGTCTCCGATCCCCGTGCAGCCTGCTCCTTCCTGGGCAATAACCCTAGCAGCTAGGCAAGTCTGGGCAAGGCTCACCCAGGGCAGCGGAGCCTCTTGTCAGGTACTCTGCCATATCGGGCCTCTGAGCAGAGCTGTAGCTCTGCTGTTCTGGAGGCGCATTCGGGCCTTCCCAAGCAGGACTTAGATATACACGAGGCTGGCTGCCTCGTCTTCCCCCGAGAAGGATGGCTTCCCCACTTGCAGTGCACTTGGCTTCCAGGCGGGGGAACCACGCACCTCCTGAAAGTCTGGGATCAGGTGCTGATTACCCTGAGCTGGGGCTATGGGCAGGAGCCCAGACACGCAGAAGCAGGCCTAAGCCACCTGCATACGTCTCTGCTTGGGAGGAGACCGCTAGGGAACCTACATCTGTCAAGCACTTGCTGGGCACCCACTGACTCAGCTTCCGGGTGTGGGCTGCATCCCACACCCAGGGGCCCAGGGAGGCTTGTGCTCTCCATGCGGCACTGAGTCTGTGCGGCCAAGCACCATCTCAAGAAGCCATCCAGTTATCTTTCCTTCCCTCTGACAGAGCTCTCACGGCTGAAGCCCTTGGCAGTGTGGAACCCACAGGCCGCCTAACCTGGACCCCCAAACTCCCAACTCGACCCCTAATGCAAAACCCCAAACCCCTAATCCCTAACTTGAACCCCGAACCCCAACCCCAAAGCCCAAACCTGAACCATGAAAGCGTAACCCTAACCCAACCCCGAACCCGAATCCTGACCCCTAAACCCTGAACCCGAACTCCGAACCCCAAACTGCGAACCCCTAACCCCTAAGCCGAACCCCAAACCTGAACCCCACACCCGAACCTGAACCCCAAACTGTGAACCCCTAACCCATAAACTGAATCCAAGCCCGAACCCCAAATACCGAACCCCCAACCTGAACCGTGAACCCCTAACCCCAACGCTAACCCCTAACTTGAACCCCTAACCGAAACCTCAAACCCCTAAATCCGAACCCGAACCACGAATCCCTAAGCTCAAACCCAAACCCAAACCCCTGACGACTAACCCGAACCGCAAATCTCTAAATCGAACTCCAAACCACGAACCCCTTAACCAAATCCCAAACCACAAACCACAAACCCCTAACCCACACCACAAACCCCAAACTCCTAACCTGTACCCCTCACCCCGAACCCTTTACAGCGAACCCCAATCCCAGACCCCAAACCCGAACCCCTAACCTGAAATCAAACCCCAAACCCTGAACCGTGACCCCAAACCTCTATCCCAAGCCCCAAAGCACTAACCCAAACCCCATACCACGTATCCCAAACGTGAAATGTGAACCTCTAACCCAAACCCAAACCCCAAACTCTGAATCTGAACCCCAAACCACTAACACAAACACCATACCCCAAACCCCCATCTCCTAACTTGAACAGTGAACCCCTAACCCGAACCCCAAACCTCTAACCCGACCCAAACCCCAAACACTGACCCCCAAACCCCAGACCCCAAACCCCAAACACCGACCCTCAAACCCCAGACCCTAAACCCCAAACACTGACCCTGGAACCCCAGACCCCAAACCCTAACCACTGAACCCCTAACCCAAACCCCCAACTCCAAAACCTGAACCCCCAACCCCAAACACTGAACCCAAACCACAAACCCATAACTGGTACCCCGAACTTTGAACCCCTAACCCAAACCCCAAACCCCTAAGCCAAACCGCAAACCCCCACCCGAACCGCAAGCCCCAAACCCC
>NW_024080543.1:1476844-1501213 GCF_014754425.2 Oryx dammah
GTACCCCAAACCACAAACCCCTAACTCGAACTCCAAACCCCGAACCGTGAACCCCAAAACCCTAACCCGAACCCTGAACCCCAAACGCCACCCCAAACCCAAACCCCAAACCCCTAACCCAAACACCAAAGCACTAATCCAAACCCCAATCCCCAAAACCTTAAAGCCGAACCATGAACACCTAACCCGAACCCCGAACCCCAGACCCCTAACCCGAACCGCAAACCCCAAACCAGAACCGCAAACCCCTAAAGCAAACCCCAAACCCCGAACCCCAAAATCCAAACTCCAAAACCGATCCCAAACCCTGAACCCTAATCCCTAACCTGAACCCCTAACCTCAAACCCCTAATCTGAATCCAAAGCCCAAACCCAAACTGCAAACCCATAAATTGAACCCGGAACCCCAAAACCCAAACACCAAACCCTGAACTGCGAACCTCAAATCCCTAACCCGAACCCCAAGCCCCAAACCTGATCCCCAAACCGCGAACTTCTAACCCCTAACCCGAACCATGAAACTCTAAATTGAACCTCACACTCCCAACCCCAAACCCGAACCCCAAACCCCAAACCACGAACCCCAAACCCGAACACCGAAACCGAAACCCGAACCGCATACCCCAAACCCTGAACCCAAACCCTGAACCCAAATCTGAACCCTAAGAAGAGAGGGGTTTCCCCAAACCCGAACCCGAACTCCAAACCTGAACCCTAACAAGTTGGGGGCATGCCCAAACCCTAACCCTAACCTTAACAATAAAACTCTAAAATAAAAACAAACTTTTCTGGTCTAAGCCCCGCCCCTTGCAGTCCCACGCCGCCTAAAAGCAAAAGGGTCAAAGCCTGGGTTTCAAACTCCTGACTTACGGAGCCAGATGGCCTGTCTAGCCTCCCCTCCACCTAACCGCTACGCTACCGGGGCTAGCAGAGTCGCCCAGCTCTCCCCGAGCACTCTTCAAGCCTCGGCCCGCCAGGGCAGGCTAATAAAGAACTATGGGTCCTATTAGCGCTCACTTTAAGCCGTAACCCTAACGCTAATGCCAACCCTAACGGTAACCCGAACCCTGACCCTGATCCTGACCTGAACCCTAACCCAAACCCGAACCCTAAGAAGAGGGAGGTGTTCCCCGAACCCTAACAATTGGTGGGGTTGCCCAAACCCGAACCCTAATCCTAACAAGTGGGGGGTTGCCCAAACCCGAAACCTAACAATAAACCTCTAAAAGAAAAATAAACTTTTCTGGTCTAAGCCCCACCTCTTGGGGTCCCACGCCCCCTAAAAGCAAAGGGGACAGACTGGGGACTTGAACTCCTGACCTACGCATCCTAGTCCGCCGGCCTGTCTAACCGCTAAGCTACCAAATGTTGCTGGGCCTGACGGGCCTCCCGGGCCCTCTTCAAGCCTCGACCCGCCAGGGTCTGGTTCCATAGAATATCATGGCTGTCCTAGGTCAGGTCATCTTTGCTTTCTGTAGTCGAAACAGCTTGGATTGTCTCGGTGGGGTGGATTTGCTTGTCCCGTGTTTCACCTGGAGGCAGTCGCGGTCCCGCGGGCCTGTCCTGCAAGTGGGCGTGGGGGTGGGGCGCACCGGGAGCGCGTTGGGGGCGGGGCGAACCTGGGCGGCTGGTCAGGGGCGCGGCTCACGTGAGCGCGTCGGGGGCGGGGCGGACATGGCGGCGCGTCGGGGCCAGGGCTTCCCAGCTGTGCTCTCAGGGCTCGCCGTTGCAGCTGGGAATGCTCGTTTCGTGGGCTCCTGGGTCCCCGCCGATCGGCATCCAGCGAGCAGAGCAGAGGGGCGTGGACCACAGGTAAGGGAACGGGGACTCGGCGGAGCAGGGAACCACGTATTCCGCCCTCTTTGTTTGCACAGTCTCGGAGCCCACTAACATGGCGGTCGCAGAAAAGCCTCGCCTTTGGGGTCAAGGCTTTTACCGCTTTACCCCTGCGCATAAAGCTCAGACCCGTGCACTTTTCCCAAGCAGCCTAGTGTATTGCTTCCTACAGGCCTGGAGAGGATAACAGGCAGGAAGGCCAGGGGTCTCCAGACAGAGAAAATAGACTGCAAGTGTCAGACGTTTTCTTCTCTCTCTAAGAGGCGGGAGGAGACAAATGAGTGTTGCATTTTTTGTCCATCTTGATACAAATTTAAAAGGAGGTTTCTCTGAAAATTCTGTGTTGCCATGACGACTCCTGGCTCCACCTCAATTTAACTTTTCTCAAACCTTGAGCTAAGCAATGCATTTTTCTTATGGACATGTTTGTCTTAAGGTATGTTAATGTACTATGTATTTACCCAAGACTCTGTCTTCAGGTCAGTTCCCCCAAAAGGCTCAGAAACGACTTGACAAACCAGTGTGTTTTACTCATATCTTGTTCTCTTAATCTATGTGAATGAAACTATACATTTGCTTGGAAATCTGCCTTTCTTCAAGATTCATGTCCATCATTTTATGGCCTGGGATGACTCACCTGCTGCCAATGTTATCTCAATGCATGCTGTGGGTGAGGGGCCTGGTGCCATTCTCTGAGACATTGTCTTTCTTTCATTAGCAGACTGCTAGTGGCTGTATAACATCTGGCTAAAGACTAGCAGGGGGTACTCTTTCTTCCCCCTTCTGATATCTATGTCAGCAGCTTTCTCTATCTCTTTTTATACTTTAATACAACTTTTCAACACAAAACCTCTGAGCCATCAAGCTTCGTCACTTGCCCTGGATTGGATTCTCCTCTGGAGGCCAAAAATGCTGGCATCTTTTGTGGTTTAGCAACCGCCTTTCAGCCTTTTGTAATTCATATTGAATCTTCATTTCAGATTGAAGATGCATTCCGTGGTATTGCCAACTGGAGTCTTTTCATCGCTCTGGAGTATCTGTCCATGTCTTTAGGGTATTTTTCAGCAATCATGTATAATTTCCAGTGTGCCAGTCTTGTCATCCTCATTACACCCATGGCAGAGTCTTTTATTCATGTTGACATGGTTGAAAGGGAATTGTTTGTTTAAATTCCTGTTCAGATTGTTATTTGCTAGTGTATACAGATAACACAGTGTCATCATTCATTTTTATCAGTTTGGACAGCTTGATCGTTGTCTTTAGTTTCTTTCATTTCTCATAATTTAAGATGACCCTGGCACATATATGTACAGTCTCACCCCTAGTCTCAGTCATTCCTTCAAAGAACAGTCCTCTTTTTTTAACATTACATTATTTTTGACTATGCTGGGTCTTTATTGCTAGTTTGTCTAGTTGTAGGGAGCAGAGCCTACCCTCTAGTTGCTGTGCCATGGCTTCTCGTGGCAGTGCTTTCTCTGTTTGCAGAACTTGGGCTCTGGAGCATGCAAACTTCAAGAGTTGTTCAAGGGCTTTGTTGCCCCTGGGCGTGTGGAATCTTCTACACAGGGATTGAACCTGTGTTCCCTGCATCGGTAGGCAGATTCTTTACCACCGGGCCATCAGAGACGTTTCCTTCTACATGTAGGAGCTCAATATGCTCAGCTGACCATACATAGATATATATACACACATGTATTCCAGCTTACCTTTGAACATATTCAGTTAAAGGTAATTTGTGATGATGTCTCCAACCTGATCCACCAGGACGTGGACATTGTAACCTTTTGTTTATCTGTAACTTTGCATTCCAATGGTAAGATACCTGGCTTCCACCGCTTGTCATACATAGAATTCAGTGCTTGTCCCACGTGCTTACTGAAAAATAAAAACCTGTCAGATTGTCTTTCAAAGGGAGCTCTGCATGCATTGCACCAGTATCTTGAGTATGTTTTTGTATGATAGTTTCCTATCAGTATACCCTCAGTGGCCAGGTGTCTATTTCAGTCGTTACCAATTATGAGTGGGCTTGTTTGCTCTAGTGTTCCTGGACAATTCGAGTACAGTTTCTTTGTCAGATATGCACTTTTTAAGGAAAACAGTTTTATTTATTGTTGGCTGTGTTGCGTCTCTGTGTGTAGGCTTTTCTCTAGTTTTGGTGACCATGGGCCATAACTAGTGGTGTGCAGGCTTCTCACTGCAGTGTCTCCTCTTGTTGAGGGGCACAGGCTCACAGGCCTCAGTGGCTGCAGCATGTGAACTCGGCATCGTGACTTCCAGGATCTAGAGCACAGGCTCGGCAGTTGTGGCACTCGGGCTCCATAGGATGTGGGATCTTCCCATCCCAGGGATCGCACCTGCATCTCCAGCACTGGCAGGGGGATTCTTTACTATGGAACCACCAGGGCATATTTTAGATTCTAGTTTTCCACACATGTATCTAGTGAAAGAGGCCAGGATCAAGAGGCCTGGCAGCTGGGAATCCTCAGCCACAGCTCTGGTGTGCTATCAAAAGCTCTTAGGCCTTTGGTGAGCACCTCAGCTTCCCTGGGACTCTTTCCTCCCCTCAGAAATGCCCTGCGTTTGGACTGTAGCCCACCAAGCTCCTCTGTCCCTGGGATTTCTGAGGCCAGAATACTGCAGGTGGTGCCATTTCCTTCTCTGCTGCTGCTGCTGAGTCACTTCAGTCGTGTCTGACTCTGTGCGACCCCGTAGGCGCCGGCCTACCAGGCTCCTCTATCCCTGGGATTCTCCAGGCAAGAACACTGGAGTGGGTTGCCATGTCCTTCTCCAGTGCATGGAAGTGAAAAGTGAAAGTGAAGTCCCTCAGTGAAGTCGTGTCCGACTCTTAGCGACCCCAGGGTTGCAGCCTACCAGGCTCCTCTGTCCATGGGATTCTCCAGGCAATAGTACTGGAGCGGGCTGCCATTGCCTTCTCTGATTTCCTGCTCTACAAGATAGCATTTTGAAGATATTTTCTCTTGGATATTGCTTTAGATGAAGGAAGGGGGATCCCTTCCAGGGCTTGAGAGTGAGTTCTTGTCTGACACTTGGCAATGAGTTGTCTGAGGAGAGGAGTGCTGTCCAAGCGAGAAGCTTTATCGGGAAGGGCTGCCGGGGCGGAGGGCAGGAGGGTGAGGGAAACGGAGAGAACCACTCTGCCACGTGGCTCACAGTCTCATGTTTTATGGTCATTGGGTTAATTTCTGGTTTGTCTCTTGCCAGTCACTCTGAATTAGGATCCTTCTTGGGGGCACACGCATCACTCAGCCGAGATGGATTCCAGCGAAGTGGATCCTGGGAGGTTGGTAGGACCTCTGAACTGGAGCCTCCCATCTCCTTCTGACCTCTCCAGAATTCTGGTTGGTGGTAGTTTGTTAGTTCCTTGTTCCTTACCAGGACCTCCTGTTGTAAGATGACTCCTGCAAGGGTTTTCTTTTCTCTGTTGCCTGGCAAGGGTGGGTGGTCAGTGGTTCATTTAACAGTTTGTTTTTGGTTCTCTCGAGTAAGGTCCTCCACAGGGTAAATGTATAAAATTATAAAAGGCAACGTTTTAAATAATTTATATTCATAATTTGGTAAGTTGGCTTTTTTTGTGTGTGTTAGACCTGATCACCAGACCAAAGGTCATGTAGATCTTTTGTTGTTTTCTAAAATTTCTATAGTGTTTTAAATGGAATTACCTTGTTGCAAAGTTTGTGTTTATGTGCATATTTTTCTAAACAGTTATTTCTTTTTAGTTCATTGATCACTGCTTTACAATATTGGTTTGATTTGTCATACACCCACATGAATTAACCATAGGTGTACCTATGTCCTCTTGCTCTTGAATCTCCCTCCCACCTCCCACCTATTCCCACCTCTCTAGGTGATTACGGAGCCCCAGTTTGAGTTCCCTGAGTCCTACAGCAAATTCCCATTGGTTGTCTATTTACAAATGTTGGTGTACCTGCATCCATGCTGCTCTCTCCACTCCTCTCACCCTCTCCCTCTTGTTCCCCACCCTTGTCCGTAAGTCTGTTCTCTATGTCTGCATCTCCATCGCTGCTATGTGAACAGACTCGTCAGTACCATCCTTCTAGATTCCATGTTTTTCTCTCTTTGACTGACTTCCCTGTTTAAGACACCCTAGGTTCATCCCCTTCATTAGAACGGACTCAAATGTGTTGTTTTTTATGGCTGCATTCCATACAGGCTCTGAGTGTTCCTTAGCCATGTTTTGCAGAGGGTCATGGAGCTATTCTGCTCCATTTCAGTTTGGGCTTCCAGCCTGAGTGCTCGCAGCAGAGCTGCTTCTGGGTGAGCCCTCTGAGGTCTGTGAGCGCCGGGCTGCCCGCTCTTCTCTGGCGGCCCGCAGGGGGCGCCAAATCCCCCTCTGACCCGCGGGCACAGGACGCTTTGCCTTTAGACTCTGCTCGGTGAGCAGCTGGCTGGCGGGAGCTTTGTCTCAGGACCATCAGGGCTCAGGCTTCTGGATAACGGGGCTGCATTCAGGCAGAGAAGAGCAGGGTTGCCTCAGTGCCCACCAGCAGGGAGGCGCTGCAAGAGCGAAAAATGAGGACGGAGTAGACATTTCCTGTGTCCAGCTGAGGGCTGACTGGAGGTCCATCTCAGAGGACTCGGGGGAAAGAGCTCCGTGTGAAAAACGGTGGGGTTTTAGTTAGGTTTGTGTTAGATGACCTCGAGGATGACCACTGATGTTCTTCCGTGTAGGTGGCCATTTTCCTGTCACTGTTTCTTGGGAAGACTGTCCTTTCCTCTTCGCTCGTTCCTGCTCTGATTTTCAGGAATTGACCATGTACGTGTGGGGTTCGTTCCTGGGCTCTCTATTCTCTCCTGGAGTCCCTGTGTCTGTGTTCCTGCCAGTTCCTCACGGTGGTGGTCACTACAGCTCCGTGATGCAGTTTGAAGTCGGACAGGAGGATGCCTCCAGCTGTGTTCCTCTTTCTCAGAGTCTTTTTGGCCGTTTAAGGTCCTGTTCAACATTAGCAGTCTAATATTAGGAATATTTCTATTTGTGTGAAAAATGCCATTGAATATTATTTTGTGATTGCAGTCAGTGTATTTGTTGATGACTTTGGTTGGAATGGACCTTTTAATTCCTCATTGTTCCAGTGCGTGAGCGTGGAGTAGTTTTCTGTGTATTTGTGTTTCCTTTGGTTTCTTTATCAGTGCTTTCTCGTTTTCAGACGACTGGTCTTTTATGTCCTTGATTAAGTTTGTTGCTGGCTGTTTTACTGTTTTTGATGCAGTGATAAGTGGGGTTTTCTTAATTTTTGTTTCTGCTTGTTATTAGTGTATAGAAACGCAAGTGATGTTTGTATATTGATTGGGATTGTAAATGGTAGTATTTTATACGGTTGTAAATCGATCCGAAATGATTCAGCTTTACTGATTGTAGTCTAACAACTGTTTGTCAAGTTATGTGGAAAATTTTATTTGTAAAATCTGTTTCTCCTGCAATAGGTCATCCAGAGGACCCAAGCCACGGTGTTTCCTAATAGACTTCCCACAGTACTTCTTCATTCCATGTGGACTCCTTCAAGGGCAGTGAGCATCACAGCTTCCCTTGAACTTCGTCTGGGTAAGTCTTGGCCTGTAGAAGAAACCTTCCTGCCTGTCTACTCTAAATTTCCTTTGTGGTATTGACATGGTTGTTTTCAAACATAGTTTACTTTCCAGTCATTTAAAATGTACAGAAAACGCCTAGCAATGGGAAAAGGTGCTCGCATTTGCCACATCATCTAAAATACTCTTATGTGTTTTATCCAAAATGGGTGCCTTCTGCAGAACCACCACATAATCTCCAAAATCAGGAAATCATATGGTTTCTACATTATAATGTAATCCACAGCCCCACTTCCACTCTTAGCAATTGCTCAAGTGTGTGAATATATCTTTTTTTCCATCCTCATCCTTTTTTCTTTGTTTAGAGTGTTACTGAGATTTTCAGTTATTTGGACAAACTTGATGGATTGAAAGCAGACATCGTGAATATGGGTTCTGGGTGGCCTTTTCTATATGGATTTTTTCCACTGAAGATGGTTTTAATGTTTATTCATGTTGTAACATGTATGAATCCTGCATTCTTTTTCTCCCCATAGTAATTAAAAATAAATAACATGCCATTTACCGTTTAGATATTTGTAAGCACACAGTGTTGCAGCAGACAACCTTTACTTGTTTTCCAAATCAGTTTAACAATGTGCACCTTGTGAGTGCTTTGGAGAAACTCAGGAAACTGAGTCAGTGACTGAAATGGCTCAAGATATCACCTTAAATACCATCTTCACCTAAAAACAAAACAGGCACTTCCTGGTGGTCCAGTGGCTGAGACTGGACACTCCCAAAGAAGGAGGCCCAGGTTCATTCCCTGATCTGAGAACTAGATCTCCCATGCCACAGCGAAGAGTTTGCATGCTGTAGCCAAATATCTTGCTTGCCTCAATGAAGGTCGACCTGGCGCAGCCAAATTAAAACAAACAAACAAATATTAACAAAAATAAAACCGAAGGAAAGGAAGGGTACGGTTGTTGTACAGATTTACGGCTTAGCTTTCCCTATTGATAGAAAAGAAAAAAAGAGTTTCAAAAGACTGTGTCTCATCCTTCTATCTGGCATAGAGAGAGGATTCCTTTGAAATGAGATTTCTCTGGTAAATTGACTCACAGAAGAGCCGTCTTGAACTTGGGTTTCAGAGATGATCATGCGTCCTCTAAAAAAAAATAATAATTTGGTCCAACGAATTCTCATGCTGAGGTGGTATATTTTGTGGTAGCATTTGCTCCCCTTCATTTTGGATGTATCCCCATTTGTTTACACAGTCATCTACTGAAGACATCTCGATATTTGAAATTTTTTAGTTATTACAAGTAGAGCTGTTGTGTATAATTGTGTGAAACTTTTTGTCTGGACACGTTTTCAAAGCTGTTTAGTAAGTGTTACACATGTAGTATTCAGGTCACAGGTGAGCCTTGTTTAGCTGTGGAAAAATCCAGCTACGTTTCTCAGTGGCATGTGGGATCTTCCGGGGTGGGTGATCGAACTAGAGTGTCTTGCGTTGTCAGGCAGATTCTTTACCACTGAGCCACCAGAGAAGCTGTGCCCCACTCTTTTGTTGAGTTTACTGGATCTAATAGGTGTGCAGTGCTACTTCACTGTTATTTTAGTTTGTAATTTCCTAATGATATGTGATTTTGATTATTTTTGATAGGCTTATTTGCTATCTTTATATTTTTGTAGGCCAGGTGTTTAGGATTATACATTTTTATGAGATTGTTCTAGATTTTTTGGTATTGTTGGAGTACAATCCTTTATCAGATATGTATTTTATAACTATATTTTTCTGTGGCTTGGGTTTAAGTTTTGTGAATAAGGTTTTTCACAGTTTAAATTTCTAATTTTTTTAAGTTGATGTTATATATGTTTTAAATCCTCCTTTGGATAGACTTTAGTGTGCTGTTGTTGTTGTTAAATTTTATAAGCAAAACTGAGGTACTGTAGATACAGTTTTAAGCAAAGCTGAGGTATCATACATACAGTTTTGCCTTTTGTCTGTTGAGAAGTTTGAGTGAGTTTGGTGTAAACTCTAAAATTATGTCTACATTCATTTGATTGGATAGAGCTTCCAATTATTTGTCTAATTGGTTTTGGAGATATCATGGGAAGTCAGTTTTTCCAAGGGAAACTGGGGTCCACGAAACACGAACTCTCTTCGATCCGTCGGAAACACTTTCTGCTTTTTCTGGCAGATTTGACTTGTTTGGATATCTCATACGAGTGGAATCACAGAATGTTTGTCCTTTTTTTGGTCTGGCTTATTTCACTTAATATAATGACCATAAGGTTTGTCCACATTGTCACATTGTCAGAATTACTGACTTTGGAGGGCCGAATCAGATTCCACTGTGTGTATACCACAGTTTGTTTATGGAATGGGCTGCCATGGACACTTAGATTACTTCTGTTTGTTTGCCAGTGTGAATCATGCTGTTGTGAGTATGGCTGAAGAAGTATACAGTTTTTCAGCCCCCTTTCCCAAACCTTTTGGGTACATAGCATGAATTGGAATTGAACTATGTATTTATTCCATGTGTTCGTTTCGGAGTCATTTCTGTGATGTCTTGCAGAGTGGCAGCACCATTTAATGTACTTTTTTTGTATGGTGGAATACTGTTCAAGCTTCTGAATATACCCTGTGTTGCATATTCAGTCACCCACCAATGGACACTTGAATGTCACTATGAATATGTGTGTACCAGTTTCTGTTTGAATTATTAACAAATACATTACTATATATGAAAGAAGCCACAAGGACCTACTGTACAGTTTAGGAAGCTATTGAATATCTTATGAGAATGTATACTGGAAGAGACTCTCAAAAGGAGTATATGAAAAAGACATAGTAACCGTGATCATTACTGTGCCAACACTATGAGTTATCATAGTGCTACTCAACGTGTATTTATACATGCCACTAAAATATTCACATCTGTATGTATATTATAAAAAAAATTACATAAAATATCAAGAATTCAAACAGAGAATAAATACACTTCCTGTCATTGCTTGTCATCATTTATACGCTAATACTACCTGTAACACTCATTGTATAAGTGCTGGACTAGGAATTGACATTCTTGTAAACCAAGAGATTGTGAAGGTGTAAGGAAGTATAACTTATTGAATTTCTTAATGAAGGATTATAGAACTCTATGTCCATGAAGAAGTCTGTTTAATTGAGCCACATTCTTACTAGAGTGATGAGCTTGCACCCAACCCAACGTTCGTTCCCAATGAAATCCTGCAGTCCTCTGGCCTCAATGTCTGCTTCCTGCTATCGAGAAAGAAAAGATGAGGAAGACCTGACAAAACCGATGCTCTTTTTCTCTTTTTGATTTGTATTTTATCGCAGGGCTTGGCAAAAAGAGGGCCTAACCTGTTTTTAGAGTTCCATCCCAAGGGTTACTCTGGCATGTCACATATGTTGACAAACTAACTGCTGATTATTTTCAGCAAAGGACAATGATCTGCACTTCACTATCTGTTGCTTGAGCTGGAATAGCAGGCATCGCTTGAAGTGCAGTCCTTCATGCTGAAGTAGGCATCCCTGAAGCAACAGTATAAGAGGAACACATTTATCATGTAGACATCGCATCCCATGCATTGGTAATAATTTTTCAGTTATACCCATCATCATTGGAGGAACTGACTTGTCCCAGTAATAACGAGAGTAGCCAGTATAACGGTTCCTTGACTTACGAGTACTTCCTATGAGTACCCTTATGAGTATTTAAATCTCCTGTGAATCCTATGTGACAACCATACATACCAACATGAGTTATTAGTATTATATCAATATTTTTAGTCCTATTGTATTTCAACTAAAAATCTCAATACATAATTGTACATGAACTCAAGACATAAAATCAGTGCAAATACAAAGTGTTCCATCCTTTGAGAAAGGGAGAAAAATATCTCTGTGCTTTGCCTATTGCATTTTTATGTATTAGATCCTTCAGTATCATATTCACCGCACCCAACGAATGATTCACAAATCTTCAGAGAAGAAAGGATCATTTCTCTTTCACAATGAGTAGTTCAACTCTTCTCAAAGCAAAGTCATAAGTGAGTCTAATTTTGTGTGAGACCATGAATCCTCAGTGTTTCCATGATGCTTGTGCTTATGATGGGAGGTCTGAGAAGGCACTTCTGAAGGTTTATTCATACCAGTCGTTCTCATATGTATGGAGTCTTTAAAGGGTGAATCACTGAGGTGTTGCTTCTACACTTGTACTGGGCTGAGTAGCAACATGCCCTTTCTCCCTGAGTGCAGTAGACGTCTTCCCAACCTGTCTGTCTTCTGTCCTCTGGAGTATGTATTGCTTGAGCTCACCACAGCCTAGTAGATGGAAATCGTCAGGATATTCTGGAAACCCTTTTTATTTCAGCCTGTTCAGGAGGTTACAACCGCTGCAAACCTCTGGATTTTACAAAGCACTTTTAACAACCTCAGATGAAGGATACAAGTCAACACTCGCGACAGCCACAGGCTTCCATGGCCTATACATGACTGTGGGCTTTGCTTTCATAAACATCCTGTTTCTTATACCAACTAGGATGTCACTGTATTTTTTATTATCATTTTATCTTTGGTGGTTTTTAGATCTATTATGGATTTTCCTATATATCTTCACTTCTTGGTGAGGGTCTTATGTTAGTAGTAGTTACTACAACTGACTTCCAGTCAGTTAGCTGTGGTGCAATAGAAAAAAGAATGACCAACTGTATATTATTAATATTATGTATCAATATATTATTAGTTTTATTGTTTGCAGTCTCCAATTCCAAGTTTCTGAAATAAACATTCAGAAAAATCACAACCTTTTGTACAGTGTCCATTACGTTTCTCCTGTTTGATGTGGATATTGGCCTTTGGTTCTGTCACTAGCTTTGCAAGTAAAAAAAAATTAATTAGAGCTCCTTATGGTAATTTTACTGTTAGCAATAAGTATAGCATAAAGTGAACACAGAAAGGGTTAGAGTAGACCAAATATGAAAGTTAGTTTAAAAGAAAACATAGTGTTGAACGTTTACAGTAGGAATGTAGTGATGAAGTTCCTTTATTATTATTCTATCCTTTCAGTTTCTTTTGCAGGGGTGTTCATGTACAGATTCCAGTACTATGGCTAGAGTGAATAATAGGATCATTATTCTCGAGAGCAACTCTACTAAGTCTTAACGCTCATGTCACTCAAGGTTTTTTTTTTTTTTAATACCTATTATGTTGGTAGTGCTTGTAGTTTGTGAAGTCACATGAGTTGTATTCGTTCAAGCAATAGTATCAAACAGCTGCGGCATCAATTATAGATGTGAATCGATATAGAATGTGAATCCGTTTCACCGTGACAAGTTATTATTGAAGGTATTCTATGAATGCCAGTAACAAAGCTGTGCAGAAATAATACAGTGTTTATTAAGAAAACACAATTTACTAATTTGTTTTATTATTCTATTTCTTTTAAACCGATTTAATGACAAGAGGCTTAACTTTTCATTCACTTGTATGACTATCAGCAGTTTGACCAATTTGAAGAAGATGACTCGTTTCTAGTCTTCGTTATCAGCTCATCCCATCTACTAGCTTTAAAATCATTTAGTACAGAGCTCACCATCTAGGTGTTCATCCAGTGTTTTGTTTGCTTATCATGCAGGATCCTTTTAAAAGTAAAAGTATGTCTGTATGAGTTAGAACTCTGATCCCAACAGTCCATGTAGAAGCTTCCCCTGAGAAATGTATAGGTTTTGCACCAATGCTACTGAAATGTGTGAATGTGGTATACCATATATTACCCAAAGCAATTTACAAATTCAGTGCAATCCCTATCAAGATACCGGTGATATTTTTCACAGAACTAGAACAAATAATTTCAAGATTTGTATGGAAATACAAAAAACCACGAATAGCCAAAGCAATCTTGAGAAAGAAGAATGGAACTGGAGGAATACTACAAAGCCACAGTCATCAAGACAGTATGGTATTGGCACAAAGACAGAAATATAGATCAATGGAACAAAATAGAAAGCCCAGAGATAAATCCACACACATATGGACACCTTATCTTTGACAAAGGAGGCAAGAATATACAGTGGAGTAAAGACAATCTCTTGAACAAGTGGTGCTGGGAAAACTGGTCCACCACTTGTAAAAGAATGAAACTAGATCACTTTCTAACACCGCACACAAAGATAAACTCAAAATGGATTAAAGATCTAAATGTAAGACCAGAAACTATAAAACTCCTCGAGGAGAACATAGGCAAAACACTCTCCGACATAAACCACAGCAGGATCCTCTATGATCCACCTCCCAGAATTCTGGAAATAAAAGCAAAAATAAACAAATGGGACCTAATTAAAATTAAAAGTTTCTGCACAACAAAGGAAAATATAAGCAAAGTGAAAAGACAGCCTTCCGAATGGGAGAAAATAATAGCAAATGAAGCAACTGACAAACAACTAATCTCAAAAATATACAAGCAACTCCTGCAGCTCAATTCCAGAAAAATAACCCAATCAAAAAATGGGCCAAAGAACTACATAGACATTTCTCCAAAGAAGACATACGGATGGCTAACAAACACATGAAAAGATGCTCAACATCACTCATTATTAGAGAAATGCAACTCAAAACCACAATGAGGTACCACTTCACACCAGTTAGAATGTCTGTGATCCAAAAATCTGCAAGCAATAAATGCTGGAGAGGGTGTGGAGAGAAGGGAACCCTCCTACACTGTTGGTGGGAATGCAAACTAGTACAGCCACCTTGGAGAACAGTGTGGAGATTCCTTAAAAAATGGCAAATAGAACTGCCTTATGACCCAGCAATCCCACTGCTAGGCATACACATGGAGGAAACCAGAATTGAAAGAGACACATGTACCCCAATGTTCATCGCAGAACTGTTTATAATAGCCAGGACATGGAAACAACCTAGATGTCCATCGGCAGATGAATGGATAAGAAAGCTGTGGTACATATACACAATGGAGTATTACTCAGCCGTTAAAAAGAATACATTTGAATCAGTTCTGATGAGATGGATGAAACTGGAGCCGATTATACAGAGTGAAGTAAGCCAGAAAGAAAAACACCAATACAGTATACTAACACATATATATGGAATTTAAAAGATGGCAATGATGACCCTGTATGCAGGACAGCAAAAAAGACACAGATGTGTATAGCGGACTTTTGGACTCAGTGGGAGAGGGAGAGGGTGAGATGATTTGGGAGAATGGCATTGAAACATGTATAATATCATGTAAGAATCGAATTGCCAGTCTATGTCCGATGCAGGATATGGCACGCTTGGGGCTGGTACGCGGGGATGACCCAGAGAGATGTTGTGGGGAAGGGGGTTCATGTTTGGGAACGCATGTTCACCGTGGTGGATTCATGTCAATGTATGCCAAAACCAATACAGAATTGTAAAGTAAAAAAATAAATAAATAAAATAAAATAAAATAAAATAAAAATAATAAAAAAAACCAATGGTCTTTTCAAAAAATGATGATGAGTGATGAGTATGCATATGCCAACGAATGAAATGGGACCCATATGTCAAACCACATAAAAATATATCTTCCCTCAACATACATATAACACAATCATACATAATACATGTGCATTGACTCTCCAACTATGAAGTCATACCAACATGGATGTAAAATATCGCAATAAACTCCAAAGTTTAAAAGTGATGAAGATTGACTTTCGCCTGCTGGCGCTTCTTTTTCTGTCATCTCCATTATATTCGCTATGCCAATGAGTCATGTGCTGTGCTAAGTCACTTACATTGTGTCCAACTCTTTGGGATCATATGGACTAGGCCCCACCAGGCTCCTCTCTCCATGGGATTCTCTAGGCAAGGATACTGGAGTGGGTTGCCATGCTCTCCCTCAGGAGATATCTTCCTGCCCCAGGGATCGAACCCATATCTCCTATGTCTCCTGCATCGGCATGTTCTGTGTGTTCTTTACCACGAGAACCACCTGGGAAGCCCCAAGACACATGAACATCGGTGGATTGGGGATCCACGGGGCACAGACAGAACCGTTCCTCCAACAAAAATGAAGAATGACTTTAAAATCTCAAACAAAGCATGAGTATACGTGTTCACAACCGTCATGTAGCAAGGGTTTCTTCGATCTGAAAACTGGCATCGATGAAGGACTGTGTGAAGTATATTTCCAAGTCTATTTGGCAAACATAGCCTAAGTTGGCTATATTTAGTCCTCAAACGAATGAGAATGTCATGAGGAGTGGCCGTTTCAAATAAGTAGCATGGGAAGCTGTTTACACTTATTGTGATGCGTGGTATACCACATTCACACATTTCAGGAGCATTGGTGCAAAAACGATACATTTCTCAGGGGAAGCTTCTACATGGACTGTTGGGATTGGAGCTCTAACTCATACAGACATGCTTTTACTTTTAAAAGGATCCTGCATGATAAGCAAACTGAACACTGAACACCTAGACGGTGAGCTCTGTACTAAATGATTTTAAAGCTAGTAGATGGGATGAGCTGATAAGGAAGACTACAAACGAGTCATCTTCTTCAACCTGGTCAAACTCCTGATAGTCATACAAGTGAATGAAAAGTGAAGCCTGTTGTCATTAAATCGGTTTAAAAGAAATAGAATAGGAAAACAAATGAGTAAATCTTGTTTTCTTCATAAACATGGTATTATTTCTGCACAGCTTTGTTACTGGCATTCATAGAATACCTTCAATAATAACTTCTCACGGGGAAATGGATTCACATTCTATATCGATTCACATCTATAATGGATGCCCTAGCTGTTTGATACTATTGCCTGAATGAATGCAACTTATGTGGCTTCACAAACGACAAACACGACGAACATAATAGGGATTAAAAAACCTGAGTGACATGAACGTTAAGACTTAGTAGAGTTGCTCTCCAGAATAATGATCCTATTATTCACTCTAGCCATAGTACTGGAATCTGTACATGAACACCCCTGCGAAAGAAACTGAAAGGATAGAATAATAATAAAGGAACTTCATCACTATATTCCTAATGTAAACGTTCAACACTATGTTTTCTTTCAAACTAACTTTCATATTTGGTCTACTCTAACCTCTTCTGTGTTCACTTTATGCTATACTTATTGCGAACAGTAAAATTACCATAGGAGCTCTAATTAATTTTTTTCTTGCAAAGCTATTGAGAGAACCAAAGGCTGATATCCACATCAAACAGGAGAAACGTAATGGAAACTGTAAACAATTTTATGGAATAACATTTCCGTGCTCCTATTCAGTCAAATGGACACTCAAAAGGATGTGATTTTTCTGAATGTTTATTTCAGAAACTTGGAATTGGATGACTGCAAACGATAAAATGAATAATATACATAATATTCATAATATACAGTTTGTCATTCTTTTTTCTATTCTGCCACAGCTAACTGACAGGAAGTCAGTTGTAGTAACTACTACTAACATAAGACCCTCACCAAGAAGTGAAGATATATAGGAAAATCCATAATAGATCTAAAAACCATCCAAGAGAAAATGATAATAAAAAAATACAGTGACATCTTAGTTGGTATAACAAACAGGATGATTATGAAAGCAAAGCCAACAATCATGTATAGGGCATGGAAGCCCGTGGCTGTCACGAGTGTTGACTTGTATCCTGCATCTGAGGTTGTTAAAAGTGCTTTGTAAAATCCAGAGGTTTGCAGCCGTTGAAACCTCCTGAACAGACTGAAATAAAAAGGGTGTCCAGAATATCCTGACGATTTCCATCTACTAGGCTGTGGAGAGCTCGAGCGATACATACTCCAGAGGACAGAAGACAGACAGGTTGGGAACACGTCTACCGCACTCAGGGACAAAGGGCATGTTGCTACTCAGCCTAGTACAAGTGGAGAAACGACACCTCAGTGATTCAACCTTTAAAGACTCCATACATATGAGAACGACTGGTATGAATAAACCTTCAGAAGCGCCTTCTCAGACCTCCTCCCGTCATAAGCACAAGCATCATGAAAACACTGAGTTTTCATGGTCTCACACAAAATTAGACTCACTTATGACACTGCTTTGACAAGAGTTGAACTACTCATTGTGAAAGAGAAATGATCCTTTCTTCTCTGAAGATTTGTGAATCATTCGTTGGGTGCGGTGAATAAACTCCTTAAGGATCTAATACATAAAAATGCAATAGGCTAAGCACAGATTTTGTTCTCCCTTTCTCAGAGGATGGAACATTTTGTATTTGCACTGATTTTATGTCTTGAGTTCATGTACAATTATGTATTGAGTTTTTTAGTTGAAATACAATAGGACTAAAAATATTGATATAGTACTAATAACTCATGTTGGTATGTGTGGTTGTCACACAGGATTCACTGGAGATTTAAATTCACAGTTGTCCATGTAAAGGATGAATGCTATTTAGCTTCTTTGTGAATCTAGACCATGAATGAAGAGCTTTCCTCAACATATTTCACTGAGGGAAATACGAGGATGATAGGCATAATCCTATGCTTCGACTCATGGATATCTAAGCACTGCTCACAATACAGATCTGATTTTCAAAATCAGGGTTCTTTGAGTGTCCTTGAAGAGCATTTGTTTTTCTGGATACAGAAGAAAAAAACTCATGAGTATCAAACTTGTTCACATAAAACATGTGTATGAATTGTTATCTTCCTGAACCGGGGATCAAACCCACATCGCTTCCACCTCCTGCGCTGGTAGGTAGATTATTTACCGACTGTGCCACCTGGGAAGCGACATACATTTCAAGGACCGCTGCCGTCAGCTTCTACTGTTCGTGACCAAAGGAGGAGAAACAACATTGGAAGAAGTTCTCATAAGGGTACTCATAGGAAGTACTCGTAAGTCAAGGAACTGTTATACTGGGTACTCTTGTTATTACTGGGATGAGTCAGTTCCTCCAGTGATGATGGGTATAACTGAAAAATTATTACCAATGCATGGGAAGCTATTGCTTCAGGGATGCCTACTTCAGCATGAAGGACTGCACTTCAAAGGATGCCTGCTATTCCAGCTCAAGCAACAGATAGTGAAGTGCAGATCATTGTCTTTTGTTGAAAATAATCAGCAGTTTCTCAACATACGTAACATGCCAGAGGAACCCTTGGGATGGAACTCTAAAAACAGGTTAGGCCCTCTTTTTGCCAAGCCCTGCGATAAAATACAAATCAGAAAAAGAAAAATAGCATCGGTTTTATCAGGACTTCCTCATCTGTTCTTTCTCGATAGCAGGAAGCAGACATGGAGGCCAGAGGACTGCAGGATTTCATTGGGAACTAACGTTGGGTGGGGTGCAAGCTCATCGCTCTAGTAAGAATGTGGCTCAATGAAACGGACTTTCATTCACTTCATGGACATAGAGTTCTATAATCCTTCATTAAGGAATTCAATAAGTTATACTTCCTTACACCTTCACAATCTCTTGGTTTACAAGAATGTCAATGCCTAGTCCAGCACTAATACAATGAGCGTTACAGGTAGTATTAGCGTATAAGTGATGATGAGCAATGACAGGAAGTGTATTTATTCTCTGTCTGATTTCTTGATTTTTTATGTAATTTTTTAATAATATACTTACAGATGTGAATATTTTAGTGGCATGTATAAAGGCACGTTGAGTAGCGCTATGATAACTCATAGTGTTGGCATGATAATTATCATGGTTACTGTGTCTTTTTCATATATTCCTTTTGAGAGTCTCTTCCATTATACATGATCATAAGATATTCAATAGTTTCCTAAACTGTACAGGAAGTCCTTGTGGCTTCTTTCATATATAGTAATGTATTTGTTAATAATTCAAACAAAAACTGGTACACACATATTCATAGTGACATTCACAATAGCTCAAAGGTAGAACTCATTCAAGTGTCTATTGGTGGGTGACTGAATATGCAACACAGGGTATATTCAGAAGCTTCAACGGTATTCCACCGTACAAAAAATTACATTAAATGGTGCTGCCACTCTGCAAGACATTCCAGAAATGACTGCAAAACCAACACGTGGAATAAATACATAGTTCAATTCCAATTCACGCTATGTACCCAAAAGGTTTGGGAAAGGGGGCTGAAAACACGTATACTTCTTCAGTCATACTCACAACAGCATGATTCACACTGGCAAACAAACGGAAGTAATCTAAGTGTCCATGGCAGCCCATTCCATAAACAAACTGTGGTATACACACAGTGGAATCTGATTCGGCCCTTCAGAGTCAGTCATTCTGACAATGCGACAATGTGGACAAACCTTATGGTCATTACATGAAGTGAAATAAACCAGACCAAAAAAAGGACAAACGTTCTGTGATTCCACTCGTATGAGATATCCAAACAAGTCAAATCTGTCAGAAAAAGCAGAAAGTGATTCCGACGGATCGAAGAGAGTTCGTGTTTCATGGACCTCAGTTTCCCTTGGAAAACCTGACTTCCCGGGGTATCTCCAAAACCAGTTAGACAAATAATTGGAAGCTATATCCAGTCAAATGAATGTAGACATAATTTTACAGTTTACACCAAACTCACTCAAACTTCTCAACAGACAAAAGGCAAAACTATATCTATGCTACCTCAGCTTAGCTTAAAACTGTATCTACAGTACCTCAGTTTTGCTTATAAAATTTAACAACAACAACAACACACTAAAGTCTATCCAAAGGAGGATATAAAACATATATAACATCAACTTAAAAAAATTAGAAATTTAAACTGTGAAAAACCTTATTCACAAAACTTAAACACAAGCCACAGAAAAATATAGTTATAAAATACATATCTGATAAAGGATTGTACTCCAACTATACCAAAAAATCTAGAACATTCTCATTAAGAATGTATAAACCTAAACACCTGGCCTACAAAAATATAAAGATGGTAAATAAGCCTATCAAAAATACTCAAAATCACATATCATGAGGAAATTACAAACTAAAATAACAGTGAAGTAGCACTGCACACCTATTAGATCCAGTAAACTCAACAAAAGAGGGGGGCACAGCTTCTCTGGTGGCTCAGTGGTAAAGAATCTGCCTGACAACGCAAGACACTCTAGTTCGATCACCCACCCCGGAAGATCCCACATGCCACAGAGAAACGTAGCTGGATTTTTCCACAGCTAAACAAGGCTCACCTGTGACCTGAATACTATATGTCTAGCACTTACTAAACAGCTTTGAAAACGTGTCCAGACAAAAAGTATCACACGATTATACACAACAGCTCTACTTGTAATAACTAAAAACTTTCAAATGTCAGGATGTCTTCAGTAGATGACAGTGAAAACAAATGGGGATACATCCAAAGTGAAGGGGAGCAAATGCTACCACAAAATATACCACCTCAGCATGAGAATTCGTTGGACCCAATTAACTTTTTTTTTTTTTTTTTGAGGACACATGATCATCTCTGAAACCCAAGTTCAAGACGGCTCTTCTGTGAGTCACATTTACCGGAGAAATCTCATTTCAAAGGAATCCTCTCTATATGCCAGATAGAAGGATGAGACACAGTCTTTTGAAACTTTTTCTTTTCTGTCAATAGGGAAAGCTAAGCCGTAAATCTGTACAAAAACCGTACCCTTCCTTTCCTTTGGTTTTATTTCTTTAACATTTGTTTTTTTTTTTGATTTGGCTGTACCAGGTCGACCTTCATTGAGGCAAGCCAGATATTTAGCTACAGCATGCAAACTCTTCGTTGTGGCATAGGAGATCTAGTTCTCGGATCAGGGAATGGACCTGAGCCTCCTTCTTTGGGAGTGTCCGGTCTCAGCCACTGGACCACCAGGAAGTGCCTGTTTTGTTTTTAGGTGAAGATGGTATCTAAGGTGATATCTTGGGCCATTTCAGTCACTGACTCAGTTTCCTGAGTTTCTCCAAAGCACGCACAAGGTGCACATTATTAAACTGGTTTGCGAAACAAGTAAAGGTTGTCTGCTACAACACTGTATGCTTACCAATATCTAAATGGTAAATGGCATATTATTTATTTTTAATTGCTATGGGGGGAAAAAGAATGCAGGATTCATACATGTTACAACATAAATAAACATTAAAACCCCAACTTCAGTGAAAAAAAATCCATATAGAAAAGGCCACCCAGAACCTATATTCACCATGTCTGCTTTCAACCCATCCAAATAACTGGAAATGTCAGTAACACTCTAAATAAAGAAAAAAGGACGAGGATGGAAAAAAGATATATTCATACACTTGAACAATTGCTAAAAGTGGAAGTGGGGCTGTGGATATGATTTCCTGATTTTGGAGATTATGTGCTGGTTCTATAGAAGGTACCCATTTTGGATAAAACACATAGAGTATTTTAGATGATGTGGCAAATGCCAGGACTTTTTCCCATTGCTAGGCGTTTTCTGTACATTTTAAATGACTGGAAAGGAAACTATGTTTGAAAACAACCATATCAATACCACAAAAGAAATGTAGAGTAGACAGGCAGGAAACTTTCTTCTACAGGCCAAGACTTACCCAGACAAAGTTCAAGGGAAGCTGTGATGCTCACTGCCCTTGAAGGAGTCCACATGGAATGAAGAAGTACTGTGGGAAGTCTATTAGGAACCACCATGGTTTGGGTCCTCTGGATGACCTATTGGAGGAGAAACAGATTTTACAAATAAAAGTTTTCCACATAACTTCACAAAAAGTTGTTAGACTACATTCAGTAAAGCTGAATCATTTCGGATCAATTTAAAATCAAATAAAATATTACCATTTACGATCCCAATCAATAGACAAATCATCACTTGCGTTTCTATACACTAATAACAAGCAGAAACAAACATTAAGAAAATCCCACTTATCACTGCATCAAAAACAATAAAACAGCCAGCAACAAACGTAATCAAGGACATAAAAGACCAGTCGTCAGAAAACTAGAAAGCACTGATAAAGAAACCAAAGAAAACACAAATACACAGAAAACTATTCCACGCTCACGCACTGCAACAATGAGGAATTAAAAGGTCCATTCCAACCAAAGTCATCAACAAATACACTGACTGCAATCACAAAGTAATATTCGATGGCATTTTTTCACAGAAATAGAAATATTTCTAATATTAGACTGCTGATATTGAACAGGACCTTAAACGGCCGAAAAGACTCTGAGAAAGAAGAACACAGCTGGAGGCATCTTCCTATACGACTTCAAAGTACATCACGGAGCTGTAGTGGCCACCACCGTGAGGAACTGGCAGGAACACAGACACATGGACTCCAGGAGAGAATAGAGAGCCCAGGAACGAACCCACACGTACATGGTCAGTTCATGAAAATCAAACCAGGAAGAAGCAAAGAGGAAAGGACAGTCTTCTCAAGAAACAGTGACAGAAAAACGGCCACCTACACGGAAGAACATCAGTGGTCATCCTCGAGATCATCTAACACAAATCTAACTAAAAACCCACCGTTTTGCACAAGGAGCTCTTTCCCGCCTGAGTCCTCTGAGACCTCTAACCTCCAGTCAGCCCTCAGCTGGACACAGAAAAGTCTACTCCGTCCTCATTTTTTCGCTCTTGCAGCGCCTCCCTGCTGGTGGGCACTGAGGCAACCCTGCTCCTCTCAGCCTGGATGCAGCCCTGTTATCCAGAAGCCTGAGCCCTGATGGTCCTGAGACAAAGCTCCCGCCAGCCAGCTGCTCACCGAGCAGAGTCTAAAGGCAAAGCGTCCTGCGCCCACGGCTCAGAGGGGCGTTTGGCGCCCCCTGCGGGCCGCCAGAGAAGAGCGGGCAGCCCGGCGCTCACAGACCTCGGAGGGCTCACCCAGAAGCAACTCTGTTGTGAGCACTCAGACTGGAAGCCCAAACTGACATGGAGCAGAAGAGCTCCATGACCCTCCTTAAACCATGGCTAAGGAACAATCAGAGCCTGTATGGAATGCAGCCATAAGAAGGAACACATTTGAATCCGTTCTAATGAGGGGGATGAACCTAGAGTGTATTAAACAGGGAAGTCAGTCAAAGAGAGAAAAACATGGAATCTAGAAGGATGGTACTGACGAGTCTGTTCACATAGCAGCGATGGAGATGCAGACGTAGAGAACAGACTTACGGACAAGGGTGGGGAACAAGACGGAGAGGGTGAGATGAGTGGAGAGACCAGCATGGATGCAGGTACACCATTTGTAAATAGACAACCAATGGGAATTTGCTGTAGGACTCAGGGAACTCAAACTGGGGCTCCGTAATCACCTAGAGAGGTGGAATGGGTGTGAGGTGGGAGGGAGATTCAAGAGCAAGAGGACATAGGTACACCTGTGGTTAATTCATGTGGATGTATGACAAATCAAACCAAAATTAGAAAGCAATGATCAATCAACTAAAAAGAAATAACTGTTTAAAAAATATGAACATAAACAAATTTTGCAACAAGGTAATTCCATTTAAAAAACTATAGAAAGTTTAGAAAACAACAAAAGATCTACATGACCATTGGTCTGGCGATCAGGTCTAACACACACACACAAAAGCCAACTTACCAAATTACGAATATAAATTATTTAAAAGATTGACTTATAATTTTATACATTTACCCTGTGGAGGACCTTACTCGAGAGAACCAAAAACAAACTGTTAAATGAACCACGGACCACCCACCCTTGCCAGGCCACAGAGAAAAGAAAACCCTTGCAGGAGTCATCTTACAACAGGAGGTCCTGCTAAGGAACAAGGAACGAACACGCTACCACCAACCAGAATCCTGGAGAGGTCAGAAGGAGATGGGAGGCTCCAGTTCAGAGGTCCTACCCACCTCCCAGGATCCACTTCGCTGGAATCCATCTCGGCTGAGTGATGCGTGTGCCCTCAAGAAGGATCCCAATTCAGAATGACTGGCAAGAGACAGACCAGAAATTAACCCAATGATCATAAAACCTGAGACTGTGAGCCACGTGGCAGAGTGGTTCTCTCCGTTTCCCTCAC
>NW_024080543.1:1501713-1520841 GCF_014754425.2 Oryx dammah
GTGCTCTCAGGGCTCGCCATTGCAGCTGGGAATGCTCATTTCGTGGGCTCCTGGGTCTCCGCCGATCGGCATCCAGCGAGCAGAGCGGAGGGGCGTGGACCACAGGTAAGGGAACTGGGACTCGGCGGAGCAGGGAACCACGTATTCCGCCCTCTTTGTTTGCACAGTCTCGGAGCCCACTAACATGGCGGTCGCAGAAAAGCCTGCCTTTGGGGTCAAGGCTTTTACCGCTTTACCCCTGCGCATAAAGCTCAGACCCGCGCGCTTTTCCCAAGCAGCCTAGTGTATTGCTTCCTACAGGTCTGGAGAGGATAACAGGCAGGAAGGCCAGGGGTCTCCAGACGGAGAAAATAGACTGCAAGTGTCAGACGTTTTTTTTTCCTCTCTCTTAAGAGGCAGGAGGAGACAAACAGGTGTTGCATTTTTTTCTCCATCTTGATACAAATTTAAAAGGTTTCTCTGAAAATTCTGTGTTACCATGACGACTCCTGGCTCCACCTGAATTTAACCTTTCTCAAACCTTGAGCTAAGCAATGCATTTTTTTTAATGGACATGTTTGTCTTAAGGTACATTAATGTACTATGTATTTACCCAAGACTCTGTCTTCAGGTCAGTTCCCCTTAAAGGCTCAGAAACGACTTGACAAACCAGTATGTTTTACTCATACCTTGTTCTCTTAATCTATGTGAATGAAACTATATATTTGCTTGGAAATCTGCCTTTCTTCAAGATTCATGTCCATCATTTTATGGCCTGGGATGACTCACCTGCTGCCAATGTTATCTCAATGCATGCTGTGGGTGAGGGGCCTGGTGCCATTCTCTGAGACATTGTCTTTCTTTCATTAGCAGACTGCTAGTGGCTGTACAACATCTGGCTAAAGACTAGCAGGGAGTACTCTTTCTTCCCCCTTCTGATATCTACATCAGCAGCTTTCTCTATCTCTTTTATACTTTAATACAACTTTTCAACACAAAACCTCTGAGCCATCAAGCTTTTGTGGTTTAGCAACCGCCTTTCAGCCTTTTGTAATTCATATTGAATCTTCATTTCAGATTGAAGATGCATTCCATGGTATTGCCAACTGAAGTCTTTTCATCGCTGTGGAGTATCTGTCCATGTCTTTAGGGTATTTTTCAGCAATCATGTATAATTTCCAGTGTGCCAGTCTTGTCATCCTCATTACATCCATGGCAAAGTCTTTTATTCATGTTGACATGATTGAAAGGGAATTGTTTGTTTAAATTCCTGTTCAGATTGTTATTTGCTAGTGTATACAGATAACACTGTGTCATCATTCATTTTTATCAGTTTGGACAGCTTGATCGTTGTCTTTAGTTTCTTTCATTACTCATAATGTAAGATGACCATGGCTCATATATGTACAGTCTCACCCCTAGTCTCAGTCATTTCTGCAAAGAATGGTCCTATTTTTTAACATTACATGATTTTTGACTATGCTGGGTCTTTATTGCTAGTTTGTCTAGTTGTAGTGAGCAGAGGCTACCCTCTAGTTGCTGTGCCATGGCTTCTCATTGCAGTGCTTTCTCTGTTTGCAGAACTTGGGCTCTGGAGCATGCAGACTTCAAGAGTTGTTCAAGGGCTTCGTTGCCCCTGGGCGTGTGGAATCTTCTACACAGGGATTGAACCCGTGTTCCCTGCATCGGTAGGCAGATTCTTTACCACCGGGCCATCAGAGACATATTTAAAACATACATGTAGGAGCTCAATATGCTCAGCTGACAATACATGGATATATATACACATGTATTCCAGCTTACCTTTGAACATATTCAGTTAAAGGTAATTTGTGATGATGTCTCCAACCTGATTCACCATGATATGGACATTGTCACCTTTCCTTTTGTTTATCTGTAACCTTGCATTCCAATGGTAAGATACCTGGCTTCCACCACTTGTCATACATAGAATCCAGTGCTTGTCCCACGTGGTTACTGAAAAAAAGCTGTCAGATTGTCTTTCAAAGGGGGCCCTGAGTGCATTGCACCAGTATCTTGAGTATGTTTTTGTATGATAGTTTCCTATCAGTATACCCTCAGTGGCCAGGTGTCTATTTCAATCGTTACCAATTATGAATGGGCTCGTTTGCTCTAGTGTTCTTAGACAATTCGAGTACAGTTTCTTTGTCAGATATGCATTTTTTAGGAAAACAGTTTTATGTATTGTTGGCTGTGTTGCGTCTGTGTGTGTGGGCTTTTCTCTAGTTTTGGTGAGCATGGGCCATAACTAGTGGTGTGCAGGCTTCTCACTACAGTGTCTCCTCTTGTTGCAGGGCACAGGCTCACGGGCTTCAGTGGCTGCAGCATGTGAACTCAGCATCGTGGCTTCCAGGATCTAGAGCACAGGCTCGGCAGTTGTGGCACTCGGGCTCCATAGGATGTGGGATGTTCCCATCCCAGGGATCGCACCTGCATCTCCAGCACTGGCAGGGGGATTCTTTACTATGGAACCACCAGGGCATATTTTAGATTCTAGTTTTCCACACATGTATCTAGTGAAAGAGGCCAGGATCAAGAGGCCTGGCAGCTGGGAATCCTCAGCCACAGCTCTGGTGTGCTATCAAAAGCTCTGGGGCCTTTGGTGAGTACCTCAGCTTCCCTGGGACTGTTTCCTCCCCTCAGAAATGCCCTGCATTTCTTTTGGACTGTAGCCCACCAAGCTCCTCTGTCCCTGGGATTTCTGAGGCCAGAATACTGCAGGTGGTGCCATTTCCTTCTCTGCTGCTGCTGCTGAGTCACTTCAGTCGTGTCTGACTCTGTGCGACCCCGTAGGCGCCGGCCTACCAGGCTCCTCTATCCCTGGGATTCTCCAGGCAAGAACACTGGAGTGGGTTGCCATGTCCTTCTCCAGTGCATGAAAGTGAAAAGTGAAAGTGAAGTCCCTCAGTGAAGTCGTGTCCGACTCTTAGCGACCCCAGGGTTGCAGCCTACCAGGCTCCTCTGTCCATGGGATTCTCCAGGCAATAGTACTGGAGCGGGCTGCCATTGCCTTCTCTGATTTCCTTCTCTACAAGATAGCATTTTGAAGATATTTTCTCTTGGATATTGCTTTAGATGAAGGAAGGGGGATCCCTTCCAGGGCTTGAGAGTGAGTTCTTGTCTGACACTTGGCAATGAGTTGTCTGAGGAGAGGAGTGCTGTCCAAGCGAGAAGCTTTATCGGGAAGGGCTGCCGGGGCGGAGGGCAGGAGGGTGAGGGAAACGGAGAGAACCACTCTGCCACGTGGCTCACAGTCTCAGGTTTTATGATCATTGGGTTAATTTCTGGTCTGTCTCTTGCCAGTCATTCTGAATTGGGATCCTTCTTGAGGGCACACGCATCACTCAGCCGAGATGGATTCCAGCGAAGTGGATCCTGGGAGGTGGGTAGGACCTCTGAACTGGAGCCTCCCATCTCCTTCTGACCTCTCCAGAATTCTGGTTGGTGGTAGCGTGTTCGTTCCTTGTTCCTTAGCAGGACCTCCTGTTGTAAGATGACTCCTGCAAGGGTTTTCTTTTCTCTGTGGCCTGGCAAGGGTGGGTGGTCCGTGGTTCATTTCACAGTTTGTTTTTGGTTCTCTCGAGTAAGGTCCTCCACAGGGTAAATGTATAAAATTATAAGTCAATCTTTTAAATAATTTATATTCGTAATTTGGTAAGTTGGCTTTTGTGTGTGTGTGTTAGACCTGATCGCCAGACCAATGGTCATGTAGATCTTTTGTTGTTTTCTAAACTTTCTATAGTTTTTTAAATGGAATTACCTTGTTGCAAAATTTGTTTATGTTCATATTTTTTAAACAGTTATTTCTTTTTAGTTGATTGATCATTGCTTTCTAATTTTGGTTTGATTTGTCATACATCCACATGAATTAACCACAGGTGTACCTATGTCCTCTTGCTCTTGAATCTCCCTCCCACCTCACACCCATTCCACCTCTCTAGGTGATTACGGAGCCCCAGTTTGAGTTCCCTGAGTCCTACAGCAAATTCCCATTGGTTGTCTATTTACAAATGGTGTACCTGCATCCATGCTGGTCTCTCCACTCATCTCACCCTCTCCGTCTTGTTCCCCACCCTTGTCCGTAAGTCTGTTCTCTACGTCTGCATCTCCATCGCTGCTATGGGAACAGACTCGTCAGTACCATCCTTCTAGATTCCATGTTTTTCTCTCTTTGACTGACTTCCCTGTTTAATACACTCTAGGTTCATCCCCCTCATTAGAACGGATTCAAATGTGTTCCTTCTTATGGCTGCATTCCATACAGGCTCTGATTGTTCCTTAGCCATGGTTTAAGGAGGGTCATGGAGCTCTTCTGCTCCATGTCAGTTTGGGCTTCCAGTCTGAGTGCTCACAACAGAGTTGCTTCTGGGTGAGCCCTCCGAGGTCTGTGAGCGCCGGGCTGCCCGCTCTTCTCTGGCGGCCCGCAGGGGGCGCCAAACGCCCCTCTGAGCCGTGGGCGCAGGACGCTTTGCCTTTAGACTCTGCTCGGTGAGCAGCTGGCTGGCGGGAGCTTTGTCTCAGGACCATCAGGGCTCAGGCTTCTGGATAACAGGGCTGCATCCAGGCTGAGAGGAGCAGGGTTGCCTCAGTGCCCACCAGCAGGGAGGTGCTGCAAGAGCAAAAAAATGAGGACGGAGTAGACTTTTCTGTGTCCAGCTGAGGGCTGACTGGAGGTTAGAGGTCTCAGAGGACTCAGGCGGGAAAGAGCTCCTTGTGCAAAACGGTGGGTTTTTAGTTAGATTTGTGTTAGATGATCTCGAGGATGACCACTGATGTTCTTCCGTGTAGGTGGCCGTTTTTCTGTCACTGTTTCTTGAGAAGACTGTCCTTTCCTCTTTGCTTCTTCCTGGTTTGATTTTCATGAACTGACCATGTACGTGTGGGTTCGTTCCTGGGCTCTCTATTCTCTCCTGGAGTCCATGTGTCTGTGTTCCTGCCAGTTCCTCACGGTGGTGGCCACTACAGCTCCGTGATGTACTTTGAAGTCGTATAGGAAGATGCCTCCAGCTGTGTTCTTCTTTCTCAGAGTCTTTTCGGCCGTTTAAGGTCCTGTTCAATATCAGCAGTCTAATATTAGAAATATTTCTATTTCTGTGAAAAAATGCCATCGAATATTACTTTGTGATTGCAGTCAGTGTATTTGTTGATGACTTTGGTTGGAATGGACCTTTTAATTCCTCATTGTTGCAGTGCGTGAGCGTGGAATAGTTTTCTGTGTATTTGTGTTTTCTTTGGTTTCTTTATCAGTGCTTTCTAGTTTTCTGACGACTGGTCTTTTATGTCCTTGATTACGTTTGTTGCTGGCTGTTTTATTGTTTTTGATGCAGTGATAAGTGGGATTTTCTTAATGTTTGTTTCTGCTTGTTATTAGTGTATAGAAACGCAAGTGATGATTTGTCTATTGATTGGGATCGTAAATGGTAATATTTTATTTGATTTTAAATTGATCCGAAATGATTCAGCTTTACTGAATGTAGTCTAACAACTTTTTGTGAAGTTATGTGGAAAACTTTTATTTGTAAAATCTGTTTCTCCTCCAATAGGTCATCCAGAGGACCCAAACCATGGTGGTTCCTAATAGACTTCCCACAGTACTTCTTCATTCCATGTGGACTCCTTCAAGGGCAGTGAGCATCACAGCTTCCCTTGAACTTTGTCTGGGTAAGTCTTGGCCTGTAGAAGAAAGTTTCCTGCCTGTCTACTCTACATTTCTTTTGTGGTATTGATATGGTTGTTTTCAAACATAGTTTCCTTTCCAGTCATTTAAAATGTACAGAAAACGCCTAGCAATGGGAAAAAGTCCTGGCATTTGCCACATCATCTAAAATACTCTATGTGTTTTATCCAAAATGGGTACCTTCTATAGAACCAGCACATAATCTCCAAAATCAGGAAATCATATCCACAGCCCCACTTCCACTTTTAGCAATTGTTCAAGTGTATGAATATATCTTTTTTCCATCCTCGTCCTTTTTTCTTTATTTAGAGTGTTACTGACATTTCCAGTTATTTGGATGGATTGAAAGCAGACATGGTGAATATAGGTTCTGGGTGGCCTTTTCTATATGGATTTTTTTTCACTGAAGTTGGGGTTTTAATGTTTATTTATGTTGTAACATGTATGAATCCTGCATTCTTTTTCCCCCCATAGCAATTAAAAATAAATAATATGCCATTTACCATTTAGATATTGGTAAGCATACAGTGTTGTAGCAGACAACCTTTACTTGTTTCGCAAACCAGTTTAATAATGTGCACCTTGTGCGTGCTTTGGAGAAACTCAGGAAACTGAGTCAGTGACTGAAATGGCCCAAGATATCACCTTAGATACCATCTTCACCTAAAAACAAAACAGGCACTTCCTGGTGGTCCAGTGGCTGAGACCGGACACTCCCAAAGAAGGAGGCTCAGGTCCATTCCCTGATCCGAGAACTAGATCTCCTATGCCACAACGAAGAGTTTGCATGCTGTAGCTAAATATCTGGCTTGCCTCAATGAAGGTCGACCTGGCGCAGCCTAATCAAAAAAGAAACAAATGTTAAAGAAATAAAACCAAAGGAAAGGAAGGGTACGGTTTTTGTACAGATTTACGGCTTAGCTTTCCCTATTGACAGAAAAGAAAAAGTTTCAAAAGACTGTGTCTCATCCTTCTATCTGGCATATAGAGAGGATTCCTTTGAAATGAGATTTCTCCGGTAAATGTGACTCACAGAAGAGCCGTCTTGAACTTGGGTTTCAGAGATGATCATGTGTCCTCAAAAAAAAAAAAAAAAGTTAATTGGGTCCAACGAATTCTCATGCTGAGGTGGTATATTTTGTGGTAGCATTTGCTCCCCTTCACTTTGGATGTATCCCCATTTGTTTTCACTGTCATCTACTGAAGACATCCTGACATTTGAAAGTTTTTAGTTATTACAAGTAGAGCTGTTGTGTATAATCCTGTGATACTTTTTGTCTGGACACGTTTTCAAAGCTGTTTAGTAAGTGCTAGACATATAGTATTCAGGTCACAGGTGAGCCTTGTTTAGCTGTGGAAAAATCCAGCTACGTTTCTCTGTGGCATGTGGGATCTTCCGGGGTGGGTGATCGAACTAGAGTGTCTTGCGTTGTCAGGCAGATTCTTTACCACTGAGCCACCAGAGAAGCTGTGCCCCCCTCTTTTGTTGAGTTTACTGGATCTAATAGGTGTGCAGTGCTACTTCACTGTTATTTTAGTTTGTAATTTCCTCATGATATGTGATTTTGAGTATTTTTGATAGGCTTATTTACCATCTTTATATTTTTGTAGGCCAGGTGTTTAGGTTTATACATTCTTAATGAGAATGTTCTAGATTTTTTGGTATAGTTGGAGTACAATCCTTTATCAGATATGTATTTTATAACTATATTTTTCTGTGGCTTGTGTTTAAGTTTTGTGAATAAGGTTTTTCACAGTTTAAATTTCTAATTTTTTAAAGTTGATGTTATATATGTTTTATATCCTCCTTTGGATAGACTTTAGTGTGTTGTTGTTGTTGTTGTTAAATTTTATAAGCAAAACTGAGGTACTGTAGATACAGTTTTAAGCTAAGCTGAGGTAGCATAGATATAGTTTTGCCTTTTGTCTGTTGAGAAGTTTGAGTGAGTTTGGTGTAAACTGTAAAATTATGTCTACATTCATTTGACTGGATATAGCTTCCAATTATTTGTCTAACTGGTTTTGGAGATACCCCGGGAAGTCAGGTTTTCCAAGGGAAACTGAGGTCCACGAAACACGAACTCTCTTCGATCCGTCGGAATCACTTTCTGCTTTTTCTGACAGATTTGACTTGTTTGGATATCTCATACGAGTGGAATCACAGAACGTTTGTCCTTTTTTTGGTCTGGTTTATTTCACTTCATGTAATGACCATAAGGTTTGTCCACATTGTCGCATTGTCAGAATGACTGACTCTGAAGGGCCGAATCAGATTCCACTGTGTGTATACCACAGTTTGTTTATGGAATGGGCTGCCATGGACACTTAGATTACTTCCGTTTGTTTGCCAGTGTGAATCATGCTGTTGTGAGTATGACTGAAGAAGTATACGTGTTTTCAGCCCCCTTTCCCAAACCTTTTGGGTACATAGCGTGAATTGGAATTGAACTATGTATTTATTCCACGTGTTGGTTTTGCAGTCATTTCTGGAATGTCTTGCAGAGTGGCAGCACCATTTAATGTAATTTTTTGTACGGTGGAATACCGTTGAAGCTTCTGAATATACCCTGTGTTGCATATTCAGTCACCCACCAATAGACACTTGAATGAGTTCTACCTTTGAGCTATTGTGAATGTCACTATGAATATGTGTGTACCAGTTTTTGTTTGAATTATTAACAAATACATTACTATATATGAAAGAAGCCACAAGGACTTCCTGTACAGTTTAGGAAACTATTGAATATCTTATGATCATGTATAATGGAAGAGACTCTCAAAAGGAATATATGAAAAAGACACAGTAACCATGATAATTATCATGCCAACACTATGAGTTATCATAGCGCTACTCAACGTGCCTTTATACATGCCACTAAAATATTCACATCTGTAAGTATATTATTAAAAAATTACATAAAAAATCAAGAAATCAGACAGAGAATAAATACACTTCCTGTCATTGCTCATCATCACTTATACGCTAATACTACCTGTAACGCTCATTGTATTAGTGCTGGACTAGGCATTGACATTCTTGTAAACCAAGAGATTGTGAAGGTGTAAGGAAGTATAACTTATTGAATTCCTTAATGAAGGATTATAGAACTCTATGTCCATGAAGTGAATGAAAGTCCGTTTCATTGAGCCACATTCTTACTAGAGCGATGAGCTTGCACCCCACCCAACGTTAGTTCCCAATGAAATCCTGCAGTCCTCTGGCCTCCATGTCTGCTTCCTGCTATCGAGAAAGAACAGATGAGGAAGTCCTGATAAAACCGATGCTATTTTTCTTTTTCTGATTTGTATTTTATCGCAGGGCTTGGCAAAAAGAGGGCCTAACCTGTTTTTAGAGTTCCATCCCAAGGGTTCCTCTGGCATGTTACGTATGTTGAGAAACTGCTGATTATTTTCAACAAAAGACAATGATCTGCACTTCACTATCTGTTGCTTGAGCTGGAATAGCAGGCATCCTTTGAAGTGCAGTCCTTCATGCTGAAGTAGGCATCCCTGAAGCAATAGCTTCCCATGCATTGGTAATAATTTTTCAGTTATACCCATCATCACTGGAGGAACTGACTCATCCCAGTAATAACAAGAGTACCCAGTATAACAGTTCCTTGACTTACGAGTACTTCCTATGAGTACCCTTATGAGAACTTCTTCCAATGTTGTTTCTCCTCCTTTGGTCACGAACAGTAGAAGCTGACGGCAGCGGTCCTTGAAATGTATGTCGCTTCCCAGGTGGCACAGTCGGTAAATAATCTACCTACCAGCGCAGGAGGTGGAAGCGATGTGGGTTTGATCCCCGGTTCAGGAAGATAACAATTCATACACATGTTTTATGTGAACAAGTTTGATACTCATGAGTTTTTTTCTTCTGTATCCAGAAAAACAAATGCTCTTCAAGGACACTCAAAGAACCCTGATTTTGAAAATCAGATCTGTATTGTGAGCAGTGCTTAGATATCCATGAGTCGAAGCATAGGATTATGCCTATCATCCTCGTATTTCCCTCAGTGAAATATGTTGAGGAAAGCTCTTCATTCATGGTCTAGATTCACAAAGAAGCTAAATAGCATTCATCCTTTACATGGACAACTGTGAATTTAAATCTCCAGTGAATCCTGTGTGACAACCACACATACCAACATGAGTTATTAGTACTATATCAATATTTTTAGTCCTATTGTATTTCAACTAAAAAACTCAATACATAATTGTACATGAACTCAAGACATAAAATCAGTGCAAATACAAAATGTTCCATCCTCTGAGAAAGGGAGAACAAAATCTGTGCTTAGCCTATTGCATTTTTATGTATTAGATCCTTAAGGAGTTTATTCACCGCACCCAACGAATGATTCACAAATCTTCAGAGAAGAAAGGATCATTTCTCTTTCACAATGAGTAGTTCAACTCTTGTCAAAGCAGTGTCATAAGTGAGTCTAATTTTGTGTGAGACCATGAAAACTCAGTGTTTTCATGATGCTTGTGCTTATGACGGGAGGAGGTCTGAGAAGGCGCTTCTGAAGGTTTATTCATACCAGTCGTTCTCATATGTATCGCGTCTTTAAAGGTTGAATCACTGAGGTGTCGTTTCTCCACTTGTACTAGGCTGAGTAGCAACACGCCCTTTGTCCCTGAGTGCGGTAGACGTGTTCCCAACCTGTCTGTCTTCTGTCCTCTGGAGTATGTATCGCTCGAGCTCTCCACAGCCTAGTAGATGGAAATCGTCAGGATATTCTGGACACCCTTTTTATTTCAGTCTGTTCAGGAGGTTTCAACGGCTGCAAACCTCTGGATTTTACAAAGCACTTTTAACAACCTCAGATGCAGGATACAAGTCAACACTTGTGACAGCCACGGGCTTCCATGCCCTATACGTGATTGTTGGCTTTGCTTTCATAATCATCCTGTTTGTTATACCAACTAAGATGTCACTGTATTTTTTTATTATCATTTTCTCTTGGATGGTTTTTAGATCTATTATGGATTTTCCTATATATCTTCACTTCTTGGTGAGGGTCTTATGTTAGTAGTAGTTACTACAACTGACTTCCTGTCAGTTAGCTGTGGCAGAATAGAAAAAAGAATGACAAACTGTATATTATGAATATTATGTATATTATTCATTTTATCGTTTGCAGTCATCCAATTCCAAGTTCCTGAAATAAACATTCAGAAAAATCACATCCTTTTGAGTGTCCATTTGACTGAATAGGAGCACGGAAATGTTATTCCATAAAATTGTTTACAGTTTCCATTACGTTTCTCCTGTTTGATGTGGATATCAGCCTTTGGTTCTCTCAATAGCTTTGCAAGAAAAAAATTAATTAGAGCTCCTATGGTAATTTTACTGTTCGCAATAAGTATAGCATAAAGTGAACACAGAAGAGGTTAGAGTAGACCAAATATGAAAGTTAGTTTGAAAGAAAACATAGTGTTGAACGTTTACATTAGGAATATAGTGATGAAGTTCCTTTATTATTATTCTATCCTTTCAGTTTCTTTCGCAGGGGTGTTCATGTACAGATTCCAGTACTATGGCTAGAGTGAATAATAGGATCATTATTCTGGAGAGCAACTCTACTAAGTCTTAACGTTCATGTCACTCAGGTTTTTTAATCCCTATTATGTTCGTCGTGTTTGTCGTTTGTGAAGCCACATAAGTTGCATTCATTCAGGCAATAGTATCAAACAGCTAGGGCATCCATTATAGATGTGAATCGATATAGAATGTGAATCCATTTCCCCGTGAGAAGTTATTATTGAAGGTATTCTATGAATGCCAGTAACAAAGCTGTGCAGAAATAATACCATGTTTATGAAGAAAACAAGATTTACTCATTTGTTTTCCTATTCTATTTCTTTTAAACCGATTTAATGACAACAGGCTTCACTTTTCATTCACTTGTATGACTATCAGGAGTTTGACCAGGTTGAAGAAGATGACTCGTTTGTAGTCTTCCTTATCAGCTCATCCCATCTACTAGCTTTAAAATCATTTAGTACAGAGCTCACCGTCTAGGTGTTCAGTGTTCAGTTTGCTTATCATGCAGGATCCTTTTAAAAGTAAAAGCATGTCTGTATGAGTTAGAGCTCCGATCCCAACAGTCCATGTAGAAGCTTCCCCTGAGAAATGTATCGTTTTTGCACCAATGCTCCTGAAATGTGTGAATGTGGTATACCACGCATCACAATAAGTGTAAACAGCTTCCCATGCTACTTATTTGAAACGGCCACTCCTCATGACATTCTCATTCGTTTGAGGACTAAATATAGCCGACTTAGGCTATGTTTGCCAAATAGACTTGGAAATATGCTTCACACAGTCCTTCATCGATGCCAGTTTTCAGATCGAAGAAACCCTTGCTACATGACGGTTGTGAACACGTATACTCATGCTTTGTTTGAGATTTTAAAGTCATTCTTCATTTTTGTTGGAGGAACGGTTCTGTCTGTGCCCCGTGGATCCCCAATCCACCGATGTTCATGTGTCTTGGGGCTTCCCAGGTGGTTCTCGTGGTAAAGAACACACAGAACATGCCGATGCAGGAGACATAGGAGATATGGGTTCGATCCCTGGGGCAGGAAGATATCTCCTGAGGGAGAGCATGGCAACCCACTCCAGTATCCTTGCCTAGAGAATCCCATGGAGAGAGGAGCCTGGTGGGGCCTAGTCCATATGATCCCAAAGAGTTGGACACAATGTAAGTGACTTAGCACAGCACATGACTCATTGGCATAGCGAATATAATGGAGATGACAGAAAAAGAAGCGCCAGCAGGCGAAAGTCAATCTTCATCACTTTTAAACTTTGGAGTTTATTGCGATATTTTACATCCATGTTGGTATGACTTCATAGTTGGAGAGTCAATGCACATGTATTATGTATGATTGTGTTATATGTATGTTGAGGGAAGATATATTTTTATGTGGTTTGACATATGGGTCCCATTTCATTCGTTGGCATATGCATACTCATCACTCATCATCATTTTTTGAAAAGACCATTGGTTTTTTTTATTATTTTTATTTTATTTTATTTTATTTTATTTATTTATTTTTTTACTTTACAATTCTGTATTGGTTTTGGCATACATTGACATGAATCCACCACGGTGAACATGCGTTCCCAAACATGAACCCCCTTCCCCACAACATCTCTCTGGGTCATCCCCGCGTACCAGCCCCAAGCGTGCCATATCCTGCATCGGACATAGACTGGCAATTCGATTCTTACATGATATTATACATGTTTCAATGCCATTCTCCCAAATCATCTCACCCTCTCCCTCTCCCACTGAGTCCAAAAGTCCGCTATACACATCTGTGTCTTTTTTGCTGTCCTGCATACAGGGTCATCATTGCCATCTTTTAAATTCCATATATATGTGTTAGTATACTGTATTGGTGTTTTTCTTTCTGGCTTACTTCACTCTGTATAATCGGCTCCAGTTTCATCCATCTCATCAGAACTGATTCAAATGTATTCTTTTTAACGGCTGAGTAATACTCCATTGTGTATATGTACCACAGCTTTCTTATCCATTCATCTGCCGATGGACATCTAGGTTGTTTCCATGTCCTGGCTATTATAAACAGTTCTGCGATGAACATTGGGGTACATGTGTCTCTTTCAATTCTGGTTTCCTCCATGTGTATGCCTAGCAGTGGGATTGCTGGGTCATAAGGCAGTTCTATTTGCCATTTTTTAAGGAATCTCCACACTGTTCTCCATAGTGGCTGTACTAGTTTGCATTCCCACCAACAGTGTAGGAGGGTTCCCTTCTCTCCACACCCTCTCCAGCATTTATTGCTTGCAGATTTTTGGATCACAGACATTCTAACTGGTGTGAAGTGGTACCTCATTGTGGTTTTGAGTTGCATTTCTCTAATAATGAGTGATGTTGAGCATCTTTTCATGTGTTTGTTAGCCATCCGTATGTCTTCTTTGGAGAAATGTCTATTTAGTTCTTTGGCCCATTTTTTGATTGGGTTATTTTTCTGGAATTGAGCTGCAGGAGTTGCTTGTATATTTTTGAGATTAGTTGTTTGTCAGTTGCTTCATTTGCTATTATTTTCTCCCATTCGGAAGGCTGTCTTTTCACTTTGCTTATATTTTCCTTTGTTGTGCAGAAACTTTTAATTTTAATTAGGTCCCATTTGTTTATTTTTGCTTTTATTTCCAGAATTCTGGGAGGTGGATCATAGAGGATCCTGCTGTGGTTTATGTCGGAGAGTGTTTTGCCTATGTTCTCCTCGAGGAGTTTTATAGTTTCTGGTCTTACATTTAGATCTTTAATCCATTTTGAGTTTATCTTTGTGTGCGGTGTTAGAAAGTGATCTAGTTTCATTCTTTTACAAGTGGTGGACCAGTTTTCCCAGCACCACTTGTTCAAGAGATTGTCTTTACTCCACTGTATATTCTTGCCTCCTTTGTCAAAGATAAGGTGTCCATATGTGTGTGGATTTATCTCTGGGCTTTCTATTTTGTTCCATTGATCTATATTTCTGTCTTTGTGCCAATACCATACTGTCTTGATGACTGTGGCTTTGTAGTATTCCTCCAGTTCCATTCTTCTTTCTCAAGATTGCTTTGGCTATTCGTGGTTTTTTGTATTTCCATACAAATCTTGAAATTATTTGTTCTAGTTCTGTGAAAAATATCACCGGTATCTTGATAGGGATTGCACTGAATTTGTAAATTGCTTTGGGTAATATATGGTATACCACATTCACACATTTCAGTAGCATTGGTGCAAAACCTATACATTTATCAGGGGAAGCTTCTACATGGACTGTTGGGATCAGAGTTCTAACTCATACAGACATACTTTTACTTTTAAAAGGATCCTGCATGATAAGCAAACAAAACACTGGATGAACACCTAGATGGTGAGCTCTGTACTAAATGATTTTAAAGCTAGTAGATGGGATGAGCTGATAACGAAGACTAGAAACGAGTCATCTTCTTCAAATTGGTCAAACTGCTGATAGTCATACAAGTGAATGAAAAGTTAAGCCTCTTGTCATTAAATCGGTTTAAAAGAAATAGAATAATAAAACAAATTAGTAAATTGTGTTTTCTTAATAAACACTGTATTATTTCTGCACAGCTTTGTTACTGGCATTCATAGAATACCTTCAATAATAACTTGTCACGGTGAAACGGATTCACATTCTATATCGATTCACATCTATAATTGATGCCGCAGCTGTTTGATACTATTGCTTGAACGAATACAACTCATGTGACTTCACAAACTACAAACACTACCAACATAATAGGTATTAAAAAAAAAAAAACCTTGAGTGACATGAGCGTTAAGACTTAGTAGAGTTGCTCTCGAGAATAATGATCCTATTATTCACTCTAGCCATAGTACTGGAATCTGTACATGAACACCCCTGCAAAAGAAACTGAAAGGATAGAATAATAATAAAGGAACTTCATCACTACATTCCTACTGTAAACGTTCAACACTATGTTTTCTTTTAAACTAACTTTCATATTTGGTCTACTCTAACCCTTTCTGTGTTCACTTTATGCTATACTTATTGCTAACAGTAAAATTACCATAAGGAGCTCTAATTAATTTTTTTTTACTTGCAAAGCTAGTGACAGAACCAAAGGCCAATATCCACATCAAACAGGAGAAACGTAATGGACACTGTACAAAAGGTTGTGATTTTTCTGAATGTTTATTTCAGAAACTTGGAATTGGAGACTGCAAACAATAAAACTAATAATATATTGATACATAATATTAATAATATACAGTTGGTCATTCTTTTTTCTATTGCACCACAGCTAACTGACTGGAAGTCAGTTGTAGTAACTACTACTAACATAAGACCCTCACCAAGAAGTGAAGATATATAGGAAAATCCATAATAGATCTAAAAACCACCAAAGATAAAATGATAATAAAAAATACAGTGACATCCTAGTTGGTATAAGAAACAGGATGTTTATGAAAGCAAAGCCCACAGTCATGTATAGGCCATGGAAGCCTGTGGCTGTCGCGAGTGTTGACTTGTATCCTTCATCTGAGGTTGTTAAAAGTGCTTTGTAAAATCCAGAGGTTTGCAGCGGTTGTAACCTCCTGAACAGGCTGAAATAAAAAGGGTTTCCAGAATATCCTGACGATTTCCATCTACTAGGCTGTGGTGAGCTCAAGCAATACATACTCCAGAGGACAGAAGACAGACAGGTTGGGAAGACGTCTACTGCACTCAGGGAGAAAGGGCATGTTGCTACTCAGCCCAGTACAAGTGTAGAAGCAACACCTCAGTGATTCACCCTTTAAAGACTCCATACATATGAGAACGACTGGTATGAATAAACCTTCAGAAGTGCCTTCTCAGACCTCCCATCATAAGCACAAGCATCATGGAAACACTGAGGATTCATGGTCTCACACAAAATTAGACTCACTTATGACTTTGCTTTGAGAAGAGTTGAACTACTCATTGTGAAAGAGAAATGATCCTTTCTTCTCTGAAGATTTGTGAATCATTCGTTGGGTGCGGTGAATATGATACTGAAGGATCTAATACATAAAAATGCAATAGGCAAAGCACAGAGATATTTTTCTCCCTTTCTCAAAGGATGGAACACTTTGTATTTGCACTGATTTTATGTCTTGAGTTCATGTACAATTATGTATTGAGATTTTTAGTTGAAATACAATAGGACTAAAAATATTGATATAATACTAATAACTCATGTTGGTATGTATGGTTGTCACATAGGATTCACAGGAGATTTAAATACTCATAAGGGTACTCATAGGAAGTACTCGTAAGTCAAGGAACCGTTATACTGGCTACTCTCGTTATTACTGGGACAAGTCAGTTCCTCCAATGATGATGGGTATAACTGAAAAATTATTACCAATGCATGGGATGTGATGTCTACATGATAAATGTGTTCCTCTTATACTGTTGCTTCAGGGATGCCTACTTCAGCATGAAGGACTGCACTTCAAGCGATGCCTGCTATTCCAGCTCAAGCAACAGATAGTGAAGTGCAGATCATTGTCCTTTGCTGAAAATAATCAGCAGTTAGTTTGTCAACATATGTGACATGCCAGAGTAACCCTTGGGATGGAACTCTAAAAACAGGTTAGGCCCTCTTTTTGCCAAGCCCTGCGATAAAATACAAATCAAAAAGAGAAAAAGAGCATCGGTTTTGTCAGGTCTTCCTCATCTTTTCTTTCTCGATAGCAGGAAGCAGACATTGAGGCCAGAGGACTGCAGGATTTCATTGGGAACGAACGTTGGGTTGGGTGCAAGCTCATCACTCTAGTAAGAATGTGGCTCAATTAAACAGACTTCTTCATGGACATAGAGTTCTATAATCCTTCATTAAGAAATTCAATAAGTTATACTTCCTTACACCTTCACAATCTCTTGGTTTACAAGAATGTCAATTCCTAGTCCAGCACTTATACAATGAGTGTTACAGGTAGTATTAGCGTATAAATGATGACAAGCAATGACAGGAAGTGTATTTATTCTCTGTTTGAATTCTTGATATTTTATGTAATTTTTTTTATAATATACATACAGATGTGAATATTTTAGTGGCATGTATAAATACACGTTGAGTAGCACTATGATAACTCATAGTGTTGGCACAGTAATGATCACGGTTACTATGTCTTTTTCATATATTCCTTTTGAGAGTCTCTTCCAGTATACATTCTCATAAGATATTCAATAGCTTCCTAAACTGTACAGTAGGTCCTTGTGGCTTCTTTCATATATAGTAATGTATTTGTTAATAATTCAAACAGAAACTGGTACACACATATTCATAGTGACATTCAAGTGTCCATTGGTGGGTGACTGAATATGCAACACAGGGTATATTCAGAAGCTTGAACAGTATTCCACCATACAAAAAAAGTACATTAAATGGTGCTGCCACTCTGCAAGACATCACAGAAATGACTCCGAAACGAACACATGGAATAAATACATAGTTCAATTCCAATTCATGCTATGTACCCAAAAGGTTTGGGAAAGGGGGCTGAAAAACTGTATACTTCTTCAGCCATACTCACAACAGCATGATTCACACTGGCAAACAAACAGAAGTAATCTAAGTGTCCATGGCAGCCCATTCCATAAACAAACTGTGGTATACACACAGTGGAATCTGATTCGGCCCTCCAAAGTCAGTAATTCTGACAATGTGACAATGTGGACAAACCTTATGGTCATTATATTAAGTGAAATAAGCCAGACCAAAAAAAGGACAAACATTCTGTGATTCCACTCGTATGAGATATCCAAACAAGTCAAATCTGCCAGAAAAAGCAGAAAGTGTTTCCGACGGATCGAAGAGAGTTCGTGTTTCGTGGACCCCAGTTTCCCTTGGAAAAACTGACTTCCCATGATATCTCCAAAACCAATTAGACAAATAATTGGAAGCTCTATCCAATCAAATGAATGTAGACATAATTTTAGAGTTTACACCAAACTCACTCAAACTTCTCAACAGACAAAAGGCAAAACTGTATGTATGATACCTCAGCTTTGCTTAAAACTGTATCTACAGTACCTCAGTTTTGCTTATAAAATTTAACAACAACAACAGCACACTAAAGTCTATCCAAAGGAGGATTTAAAACATATATAACATCAACTTAAAAAAATTAGAAATTTAAACTGTGAAAAACCTTATTCACAAAACTTAAACCCAAGCCACAGAAAAATATAGTTATAAAATACATATCTGATAAAGGATTGTACTCCAACAATACCAAAAAATCTAGAACAATCTCATAAAAATGTATAATCCTAAACACCTGGCCTACAAAAATATAAAGATAGCAAATAAGCCTATCAAAAATAATCAAAATCACATATCATTAGGAAATTACAAACTAAAATAACAGTGAAGTAGCACTGCACACCTATTAGATCCAGTAAACTCAACAAAAGAGTGGGGCACAGCTTCTCTGGTGGCTCAGTGGTAAAGAATCTGCCTGACAACGCAAGACACTCTAGTTCGATCACCCACCCCGGAAGATCCCACATGCCACTGAGAAACGTAGCTGGATTTTTCCACAGCTAAACAAGGCTCACCTGTGACCTGAATACTACATGTGTAACACTTACTAAACAGCTTTGAAAACGTGTCCAGACAAAAAGTTTCACACAATTATACACAACAGCTCTACTTGTAATAACTAAAAAATTTCAAATATCGAGATGTCTTCAGTAGATGACTGTGTAAACAAATGGGGATACATCCAAAATGAAGGGGAGCAAATGCTACCACAAAATATACCACCTCAGCATGAGAATTCGTTGGACCAAATTATTATTTTTTTTTAGAGGACGCATGATCATCTCTGAAACCCAAGTTCAAGACGGCTCTTCTGTGAGTCAATTTACCAGAGAAATCTCATTTCAAAGGAATCCTCTCTCTA
>NW_024080543.1:1521341-1541756 GCF_014754425.2 Oryx dammah
GCCAGAATACTGCAGGTGGTGCCATTTCCTTCTCTGCTGCTGCTGCTGAGTCACTTCAGTCGTGTCTGACTCTGTGCGACCCCGTAGGCGCCGGCCTACCAGGCTCCTCTATCCCTGGGATTCTCCAGGCAAGAACACTGGAGTGGGTTGCCATGTCCTTCTCCAGTGCATGGAAGTGAAAAGTGAAAGTGAAGTCCCTCAGTGAAGTCGTGTCCGACTCTTAGCGACCCCAGGGTTGCAGCCTACCAGGCTCCTCTGTCCATGGGATTCTCCAGGCAATAGTACTGGAGCGGGCTGCCATTGCCTTCTCTGATTTCCTTCTCTACAAGATAGCATTTTGAAGATATTTTCTCTTGGATATTGCTTTAGATGAAGGAAGGGGGATCCCTTCCAGGGCTTGAGAGTGAGTTCTTGTCTGACACTTGGCAATGAGTTGTCTGAGGAGAGGAGTGCTGTCCAAGCGAGAAGCTTTATCGGGAAGGGCTGCCGGGGCGGAGGGCAGGAGGGTGAGGGAAACGGAGAGAACCACTCTGCCACGTGGCTCACAGTCTCAGGTTTTATGATCATTGGGTTAATTTCTGGTCTGTCTCTTGCCAGTCATTCTGAATTGGGATCCTTCTTGAGGGCACACGCATCACTCAGCCGAGATGGATTCCAGCGAAGTGGATCCTGGGAGGTGGGTAGGACCTCTGAACTGGAGCCTCCCATCTCCTTCTGACCTCTCCAGGATTCTGGTTGGTGGTAGCGTGTTCGTTCCTTGTTCCTTAGCAGGACCTCCTGTTGTAAGATGACTCCTGCAAGGGTTTTCTTTTCTCTGTGGCCTGGCAAGGGTGGGTGGTCCGTGGTTCATTTAACAGTTTGTTTTTGGTTCTCTCGAGTAAGGTCCTCCACAGGGTAAATGTATAAAATTATAAGTCAATCTTTTAAATAATTTATATTCGTAATTTGGTAAGTTGGCTTTTGTGTGTGTGTGTTAGACCTGATCGCCAGACCAATGGTCATGTAGATCTTTTGTTGTTTTCTAAACTTTCTATAGTTTTTTAAATGGAATTACCTTGTTGCAAAATTTGTTTATGTTCATATTTTTTAAACAGTTATTTCTTTTTAGTTGATTGATCATTGCTTTCTAATTTTGGTTTGATTTGTCATACATCCACATGAATTAACCACAGGTGTACCTATGTCCTCTTGCTCTTGAATCTCCCTCCCACCTCACACCCATTCCACCTCTCTAGGTGATTACGGAGCCCCAGTTTGAGTTCCCTGAGTCCTACAGCAAATTCCCATTGGTTGTCTATTTACAAATGGTGTACCTGCATCCATGCTGGTCTCTCCACTCATCTCACCCTCTCCGTCTTGTTCCCCACCCTTGTCCGTAAGTCTGTTCTCTACGTCTGCATCTCCATCGCTGCTATGGGAACAGACTCGTCAGTACCATCCTTCTAGATTCCATGTTTTTCTCTCTTTGACTGACTTCCCTGTTTAATACACTCTAGGTTCATCCCCCTCATTAGAACGGATTCAAATGTGTTCCTTCTTATGGCTGCATTCCATACAGGCTCTGATTGTTCCTTAGCCATGGTTTAAGGAGGGTCATGGAGCTCTTCTGCTCCATGTCAGTTTGGGCTTCCAGTCTGAGTGCTCACAACAGAGTTGCTTCTGGGTGAGCCCTCCGAGGTCTGTGAGCGCCGGGCTGCCCGCTCTTCTCTGGCGGCCCGCAGGGGGCGCCAAACGCCCCTCTGAGCCGTGGGCGCAGGACGCTTTGCCTTTAGACTCTGCTCGGTGAGCAGCTGGCTGGCGGGAGCTTTGTCTCAGGACCATCAGGGCTCAGGCTTCTGGATAACAGGGCTGCATCCAGGCTGAGAGGAGCAGGGTTGCCTCAGTGCCCACCAGCAGGGAGGTGCTGCAAGAGCAAAAAAATGAGGACGGAGTAGACTTTTCTGTGTCCAGCTGAGGGCTGACTGGAGGTTAGAGGTCTCAGAGGACTCAGGCGGGAAAGAGCTCCTTGTGCAAAACGGTGGGTTTTTAGTTAGATTTGTGTTAGATGATCTCGAGGATGACCACTGATGTTCTTCCGTGTAGGTGGCCGTTTTTCTGTCACTGTTTCTTGAGAAGACTGTCCTTTCCTCTTTGCTTCTTCCTGGTTTGATTTTCATGAACTGACCATGTACGTGTGGGTTCGTTCCTGGGCTCTCTATTCTCTCCTGGAGTCCATGTGTCTGTGTTCCTGCCAGTTCCTCACGGTGGTGGCCACTACAGCTCCGTGATGTACTTTGAAGTCGTATAGGAAGATGCCTCCAGCTGTGTTCTTCTTTCTCAGAGTCTTTTCGGCCGTTTAAGGTCCTGTTCAATATCAGCAGTCTAATATTAGAAATATTTCTATTTCTGTGAAAAAATGCCATCGAATATTACTTTGTGATTGCAGTCAGTGTATTTGTTGATGACTTTGGTTGGAATGGACCTTTTAATTCCTCATTGTTGCAGTGCGTGAGCGTGGAATAGTTTTCTGTGTATTTGTGTTTTCTTTGGTTTCTTTATCAGTGCTTTCTAGTTTTCTGACGACTGGTCTTTTATGTCCTTGATTACGTTTGTTGCTGGCTGTTTTATTGTTTTTGATGCAGTGATAAGTGGGATTTTCTTAATGTTTGTTTCTGCTTGTTATTAGTGTATAGAAACGCAAGTGATGATTTGTCTATTGATTGGGATCGTAAATGGTAATATTTTATTTGATTTTAAATTGATCCGAAATGATTCAGCTTTACTGAATGTAGTCTAACAACTTTTTGTGAAGTTATGTGGAAAACTTTTATTTGTAAAATCTGTTTCTCCTCCAATAGGTCATCCAGAGGACCCAAACCATGGTGGTTCCTAATAGACTTCCCACAGTACTTCTTCATTCCATGTGGACTCCTTCAAGGGCAGTGAGCATCACAGCTTCCCTTGAACTTTGTCTGGGTAAGTCTTGGCCTGTAGAAGAAAGTTTCCTGCCTGTCTACTCTACATTTCTTTTGTGGTATTGATATGGTTGTTTTCAAACATAGTTTCCTTTCCAGTCATTTAAAATGTACAGAAAACGCCTAGCAATGGGAAAAAGTCCTGGCATTTGCCACATCATCTAAAATACTCTATGTGTTTTATCCAAAATGGGTACCTTCTATAGAACCAGCACATAATCTCCAAAATCAGGAAATCATATCCACAGCCCCACTTCCACTTTTAGCAATTGTTCAAGTGTATGAATATATCTTTTTTCCATCCTCGTCCTTTTTTCTTTATTTAGAGTGTTACTGACATTTCCAGTTATTTGGATGGATTGAAAGCAGACATGGTGAATATAGGTTCTGGGTGGCCTTTTCTATATGGATTTTTTTTCACTGAAGTTGGGGTTTTAATGTTTATTTATGTTGTAACATGTATGAATCCTGCATTCTTTTTCCCCCCATAGCAATTAAAAATAAATAATATGCCATTTACCATTTAGATATTGGTAAGCATACAGTGTTGTAGCAGACAACCTTTACTTGTTTCGCAAACCAGTTTAATAATGTGCACCTTGTGCGTGCTTTGGAGAAACTCAGGAAACTGAGTCAGTGACTGAAATGGCCCAAGATATCACCTTAGATACCATCTTCACCTAAAAACAAAACAGGCACTTCCTGGTGGTCCAGTGGCTGAGACCGGACACTCCCAAAGAAGGAGGCTCAGGTCCATTCCCTGATCCGAGAACTAGATCTCCTATGCCACAACGAAGAGTTTGCATGCTGTAGCTAAATATCTGGCTTGCCTCAATGAAGGTCGACCTGGCGCAGCCTAATCAAAAAAGAAACAAATGTTAAAGAAATAAAACCAAAGGAAAGGAAGGGTACGGTTTTTGTACAGATTTACGGCTTAGCTTTCCCTATTGACAGAAAAGAAAAAGTTTCAAAAGACTGTGTCTCATCCTTCTATCTGGCATATAGAGAGGATTCCTTTGAAATGAGATTTCTCCGGTAAATGTGACTCACAGAAGAGCCGTCTTGAACTTGGGTTTCAGAGATGATCATGTGTCCTCAAAAAAAAAAAAAAAGTTAATTGGGTCCAACGAATTCTCATGCTGAGGTGGTATATTTTGTGGTAGCATTTGCTCCCCTTCACTTTGGATGTATCCCCATTTGTTTTCACTGTCATCTACTGAAGACATCCTGACATTTGAAAGTTTTTAGTTATTACAAGTAGAGCTGTTGTGTATAATCGTGTGATACTTTTTGTCTGGACACGTTTTCAAAGCTGTTTAGTAAGTGCTAGACATATAGTATTCAGGTCACAGGTGAGCCTTGTTTAGCTGTGGAAAAATCCAGCTACGTTTCTCTGTGGCATGTGGGATCTTCCGGGGTGGGTGATCGAACTAGAGTGTCTTGCGTTGTCAGGCAGATTCTTTACCACTGAGCCACCAGAGAAGCTGTGCCCCCCTCTTTTGTTGAGTTTACTGGATCTAATAGGTGTGCAGTGCTACTTCACTGTTATTTTAGTTTGTAATTTCCTCATGATATGTGATTTTGAGTATTTTTGATAGGCTTATTTACCATCTTTATATTTTTGTAGGCCAGGTGTTTAGGTTTATACATTCTTAATGAGAATGTTCTAGATTTTTTGGTATAGTTGGAGTACAATCCTTTATCAGATATGTATTTTATAACTATATTTTTCTGTGGCTTGTGTTTAAGTTTTGTGAATAAGGTTTTTCACAGTTTAAATTTCTAATTTTTTAAAGTTGATGTTATATATGTTTTATATCCTCCTTTGGATAGACTTTAGTGTGTTGTTGTTGTTGTTAAATTTTATAAGCAAAACTGAGGTACTGTAGATACAGTTTTAAGCTAAGCTGAGGTAGCATAGATATAGTTTTGCCTTTTGTCTGTTGAGAAGTTTGAGTGAGTTTGGTGTAAACTGTAAAATTATGTCTACATTCATTTGACTGGATATAGCTTCCAATTATTTGTCTAACTGGTTTTGGAGATACCCCGGGAAGTCAGGTTTTCCAAGGGAAACTGAGGTCCACGAAACACGAACTCTCTTCGATCCGTCGGAATCACTTTCTGCTTTTTCTGACAGATTTGACTTGTTTGGATATCTCATACGAGTGGAATCACAGAACGTTTGTCCTTTTTTTGGTCTGGTTTATTTCACTTCATGTAATGACCATAAGGTTTGTCCACATTGTCGCATTGTCAGAATGACTGACTCTGAAGGGCCGAATCAGATTCCACTGTGTGTATACCACAGTTTGTTTATGGAATGGGCTGCCATGGACACTTAGATTACTTCCGTTTGTTTGCCAGTGTGAATCATGCTGTTGTGAGTATGACTGAAGAAGTATACGTGTTTTCAGCCCCCTTTCCCAAACCTTTTGGGTACATAGCGTGAATTGGAATTGAACTATGTATTTATTCCACGTGTTGGTTTTGCAGTCATTTCTGGAATGTCTTGCAGAGTGGCAGCACCATTTAATGTAATTTTTTGTACGGTGGAATACCGTTGAAGCTTCTGAATATACCCTGTGTTGCATATTCAGTCACCCACCAATAGACACTTGAATGAGTTCTACCTTTGAGCTATTGTGAATGTCACTATGAATATGTGTGTACCAGTTTTTGTTTGAATTATTAACAAATACATTACTATATATGAAAGAAGCCACAAGGACCTCCTGTACAGTTTAGGAAACTATTGAATATCTTATGATCATGTATAATGGAAGAGACTCTCAAAAGGAATATATGAAAAAGACACAGTAACCATGATAATTATCATGCCAACACTATGAGTTATCATAGCGCTACTCAACGTGCCTTTATACATGCCACTAAAATATTCACATCTGTAAGTATATTATTAAAAAATTACATAAAAAATCAAGAAATCAGACAGAGAATAAATACACTTCCTGTCATTGCTCATCATCACTTATACGCTAATACTACCTGTAACGCTCATTGTATTAGTGCTGGACTAGGCATTGACATTCTTGTAAACCAAGAGATTGTGAAGGTGTAAGGAAGTATAACTTATTGAATTCCTTAATGAAGGATTATAGAACTCTATGTCCATGAAGTGAATGAAAGTCCGTTTCATTGAGCCACATTCTTACTAGAGCGATGAGCTTGCACCCCACCCAACGTTAGTTCCCAATGAAATCCTGCAGTCCTCTGGCCTCCATGTCTGCTTCCTGCTATCGAGAAAGAACAGATGAGGAAGTCCTGATAAAACCGATGCTATTTTTCTTTTTCTGATTTGTATTTTATCGCAGGGCTTGGCAAAAAGAGGGCCTAACCTGTTTTTAGAGTTCCATCCCAAGGGTTCCTCTGGCATGTTACGTATGTTGAGAAACTGCTGATTATTTTCAACAAAAGACAATGATCTGCACTTCACTATCTGTTGCTTGAGCTGGAATAGCAGGCATCCTTTGAAGTGCAGTCCTTCATGCTGAAGTAGGCATCCCTGAAGCAATAGCTTCCCATGCATTGGTAATAATTTTTCAGTTATACCCATCATCACTGGAGGAACTGACTCATCCCAGTAATAACAAGAGTACCCAGTATAACAGTTCCTTGACTTACGAGTACTTCCTATGAGTACCCTTATGAGAACTTCTTCCAATGTTGTTTCTCCTCCTTTGGTCACGAACAGTAGAAGCTGACGGCAGCGGTCCTTGAAATGTATGTCGCTTCCCAGGTGGCACAGTCGGTAAATAATCTACCTACCAGCGCAGGAGGTGGAAGCGATGTGGGTTTGATCCCCGGTTCAGGAAGATAACAATTCATACACATGTTTTATGTGAACAAGTTTGATACTCATGAGTTTTTTTTCTTCTGTATCCAGAAAAACAAATGCTCTTCAAGGACACTCAAAGAACCCTGATTTTGAAAATCAGATCTGTATTGTGAGCAGTGCTTAGATATCCATGAGTCGAAGCATAGGATTATGCCTATCATCCTCGTATTTCCCTCAGTGAAATATGTTGAGGAAAGCTCTTCATTCATGGTCTAGATTCACAAAGAAGCTAAATAGCATTCATCCTTTACATGGACAACTGTGAATTTAAATCTCCAGTGAATCCTGTGTGACAACCACACATACCAACATGAGTTATTAGTACTATATCAATATTTTTAGTCCTATTGTATTTCAACTAAAAAACTCAATACATAATTGTACATGAACTCAAGACATAAAATCAGTGCAAATACAAAATGTTCCATCCTCTGAGAAAGGGAGAACAAAATCTGTGCTTAGCCTATTGCATTTTTATGTATTAGATCCTTAAGGAGTTTATTCACCGCACCCAACGAATGATTCACAAATCTTCAGAGAAGAAAGGATCATTTCTCTTTCACAATGAGTAGTTCAACTCTTGTCAAAGCAGTGTCATAAGTGAGTCTAATTTTGTGTGAGACCATGAAAACTCAGTGTTTTCATGATGCTTGTGCTTATGACGGGAGGAGGTCTGAGAAGGCGCTTCTGAAGGTTTATTCATACCAGTCGTTCTCATATGTATGGAGTCTTTAAAGGTTGAATCACTGAGGTGTCGTTTCTCCACTTGTACTAGGCTGAGTAGCAACACGCCCTTTGTCCCTGAGTGCGGTAGACGTGTTCCCAACCTGTCTGTCTTCTGTCCTCTGGAGTATGTATCGCTCGAGCTCTCCACAGCCTAGTAGATGGAAATCGTCAGGATATTCTGGACACCCTTTTTATTTCAGTCTGTTCAGGAGGTTTCAACGGCTGCAAACCTCTGGATTTTACAAAGCACTTTTAACAACCTCAGATGCAGGATACAAGTCAACACTCGTGACAGCCACGGGCTTCCATGCCCTATACATGATTGTTGGCTTTGCTTTCATAATCATCCTGTTTGTTATACCAACTAAGATGTCACTGTATTTTTTTATTATCATTTTCTCTTGGATGGTTTTTAGATCTATTATGGATTTTCCTATATATCTTCACTTCTTGGTGAGGGTCTTATGTTAGTAGTAGTTACTACAACTGACTTCCTGTCAGTTAGCTGTGGCAGAATAGAAAAAAGAATGACAAACTGTATATTATGAATATTATGTATATTATTCATTTTATCGTTTGCAGTCATCCAATTCCAAGTTTCTGAAATAAACATTCAGAAAAATCACATCCTTTTGAGTGTCCATTTGACTGAATAGGAGCACGGAAATGTTATTCCATAAAATTGTTTACAGTTTCCATTACGTTTCTCCTGTTTGATGTGGATATCAGCCTTTGGTTCTCTCAATAGCTTTGCAAGAAAAAAATTAGTTAGAGCTCCTATGGTAATTTTACTGTTCGCAATAAGTATAGCATAAAGTGAACACAGAAGAGGTTAGAGTAGACCAAATATGAAAGTTAGTTTGAAAGAAAACATAGTGTTGAACGTTTACATTAGGAATATAGTGATGAAGTTCCTTTATTATTATTCTATCCTTTCAGTTTCTTTCGCAGGGGTGTTCATGTACAGATTCCAGTACTATGGCTAGAGTGAATAATAGGATCATTATTCTGGAGAGCAACTCTACTAAGTCTTAACGTTCATGTCACTCAGGTTTTTTAATCCCTATTATGTTCGTCGTGTTTGTCGTTTGTGAAGCCACATAAGTTGCATTCATTCAGGCAATAGTATCAAACAGCTAGGGCATCCATTATAGATGTGAATCGATATAGAATGTGAATCCATTTCCCCGTGAGAAGTTATTATTGAAGGTATTCTATGAATGCCAGTAACAAAGCTGTGCAGAAATAATACCATGTTTATGAAGAAAACAAGATTTACTCATTTGTTTTCCTATTCTATTTCTTTTAAACCGATTTAATGACAACAGGCTTCACTTTTCATTCACTTGTATGACTATCAGGAGTTTGACCAGGTTGAAGAAGATGACTCGTTTGTAGTCTTCCTTATCAGCTCATCCCATCTACTAGCTTTAAAATCATTTAGTACAGAGCTCACCGTCTAGGTGTTCAGTGTTCAGTTTGCTTATCATGCAGGATCCTTTTAAAAGTAAAAGCATGTCTGTATGAGTTAGAGCTCCAATCCCAACAGTCCATGTAGAAGCTTCCCCTGAGAAATGTATCGTTTTTGCACCAATGCTCCTGAAATGTGTGAATGTGGTATACCACGCATCACAATAAGTGTAAACAGCTTCCCATGCTACTTATTTGAAACGGCCACTCCTCATGACATTCTCATTCGTTTGAGGACTAAATATAGCCAACTTAGGCTATGTTTGCCAAATAGACTTGGAAATATACTTCACACAGTCCTTCATCGATGCCAGTTTTCAGATCGAAGAAACCCTTGCTACATGACGGTTGTGAACACGTATACTCATGCTTTGTTTGAGATTTTAAAGTCATTCTTCATTTTTGTTGGAGGAACGGTTCTGTCTGTGCCCCGTGGATCCCCAATCCACCGATGTTCATGTGTCTTGGGGCTTCCCAGGTGGTTCTCGTGGTAAAGAACACACAGAACATGCCGATGCAGGAGACATAGGAGATATGGGTTCGATCCCTGGGGCAGGAAGATATCTCCTGAGGGAGAGCATGGCAACCCACTCCAGTATCCTTGCCTAGAGAATCCCATGGAGAGAGGAGCCTGGTGGGGCCTAGTCCATATGATCCCAAAGAGTTGGACACAATGTAAGTGACTTAGCACAGCACATGACTCATTGGCATAGCGAATATAATGGAGATGACAGAAAAAGAAGCGCCAGCAGGCGAAAGTCAATCTTCATCACTTTTAAACTTTGGAGTTTATTGCGATATTTTACATCCATGTTGGTATGACTTCATAGTTGGAGAGTCAATGCACATGTATTATGTATGATTGTGTTATATGTATGTTGAGGGAAGATATATTTTTATGTGGTTTGACATATGGGTCCCATTTCATTCGTTGGCATATGCATACTCATCACTCATCATCATTTTTTGAAAAGACCATTGGTTTTTTTTATTATTTTTATTTTATTTTATTTTATTTTATTTATTTATTTTTTTACTTTACAATTCTGTATTGGTTTTGGCATACATTGACATGAATCCACCACGGTGAACATGCGTTCCCAAACATGAACCCCCTTCCCCACAACATCTCTCTGGGTCATCCCCGCGTACCAGCCCCAAGCGTGCCATATCCTGCATCGGACATAGACTGGCAATTCGATTCTTACATGATATTATACATGTTTCAATGCCATTCTCCCAAATCATCTCACCCTCTCCCTCTCCCACTGAGTCCAAAAGTCCGCTATACACATCTGTGTCTTTTTTGCTGTCCTGCATACAGGGTCATCATTGCCATCTTTTAAATTCCATATATATGTGTTAGTATACTGTATTGGTGTTTTTCTTTCTGGCTTACTTCACTCTGTATAATCGGCTCCAGTTTCATCCATCTCATCAGAACTGATTCAAATGTATTCTTTTTAACGGCTGAGTAATACTCCATTGTGTATATGTACCACAGCTTTCTTATCCATTCATCTGCCGATGGACATCTAGGTTGTTTCCATGTCCTGGCTATTATAAACAGTTCTGCGATGAACATTGGGGTACATGTGTCTCTTTCAATTCTGGTTTCCTCCATGTGTATGCCTAGCAGTGGGATTGCTGGGTCATAAGGCAGTTCTATTTGCCATTTTTTAAGGAATCTCCACACTGTTCTCCATAGTGGCTGTACTAGTTTGCATTCCCACCAACAGTGTAGGAGGGTTCCCTTCTCTCCACACCCTCTCCAGCATTTATTGCTTGCAGATTTTTGGATCACAGACATTCTAACTGGTGTGAAGTGGTACCTCATTGTGGTTTTGAGTTGCATTTCTCTAATAATGAGTGATGTTGAGCATCTTTTCATGTGTTTGTTAGCCATCCGTATGTCTTCTTTGGAGAAATGTCTATTTAGTTCTTTGGCCCATTTTTTGATTGGGTTATTTTTCTGGAATTGAGCTGCAGGAGTTGCTTGTATATTTTTGAGATTAGTTGTTTGTCAGTTGCTTCATTTGCTATTATTTTCTCCCATTCGGAAGGCTGTCTTTTCACTTTGCTTATATTTTCCTTTGTTGTGCAGAAACTTTTAATTTTAATTAGGTCCCATTTGTTTATTTTTGCTTTTATTTCCAGAATTCTGGGAGGTGGATCATAGAGGATCCTGCTGTGGTTTATGTCGGAGAGTGTTTTGCCTATGTTCTCCTCGAGGAGTTTTATAGTTTCTGGTCTTACATTTAGATCTTTAATCCATTTTGAGTTTATCTTTGTGTGCGGTGTTAGAAAGTGATCTAGTTTCATTCTTTTACAAGTGGTGGACCAGTTTTCCCAGCACCACTTGTTCAAGAGATTGTCTTTACTCCACTGTATATTCTTGCCTCCTTTGTCAAAGATAAGGTGTCCATATGTGTGTGGATTTATCTCTGGGCTTTCTATTTTGTTCCATTGATCTATATTTCTGTCTTTGTGCCAATACCATACTGTCTTGATGACTGTGGCTTTGTAGTATTCCTCCAGTTCCATTCTTCTTTCTCAAGATTGCTTTGGCTATTCGTGGTTTTTTGTATTTCCATACAAATCTTGAAATTATTTGTTCTAGTTCTGTGAAAAATATCACCGGTATCTTGATAGGGATTGCACTGAATTTGTAAATTGCTTTGGGTAATATATGGTATACCACATTCACACATTTCAGTAGCATTGGTGCAAAACCTATACATTTCTCAGGGGAAGCTTCTACATGGACTGTTGGGATCAGAGTTCTAACTCATACAGACATACTTTTACTTTTAAAAGGATCCTGCATGATAAGCAAACAAAACACTGGATGAACACCTAGATGGTGAGCTCTGTACTAAATGATTTTAAAGCTAGTAGATGGGATGAGCTGATAACGAAGACTAGAAACGAGTCATCTTCTTCAAATTGGTCAAACTGCTGATAGTCATACAAGTGAATGAAAAGTTAAGCCTCTTGTCATTAAATCGGTTTAAAAGAAATAGAATAATAAAACAAATTAGTAAATTGTGTTTTCTTAATAAACACTGTATTATTTCTGCACAGCTTTGTTACTGGCATTCATAGAATACCTTCAATAATAACTTGTCACGGTGAAACGGATTCACATTCTATATCGATTCACATCTATAATTGATGCCGCAGCTGTTTGATACTATTGCTTGAACGAATACAACTCATGTGACTTCACAAACTACAAACACTACCAACATAATAGGTATTAAAAAAAAAAAAACCTTGAGTGACATGAGCGTTAAGACTTAGTAGAGTTGCTCTCGAGAATAATGATCCTATTATTCACTCTAGCCATAGTACTGGAATCTGTACATGAACACCCCTGCAAAAGAAACTGAAAGGATAGAATAATAATAAAGGAACTTCATCACTACATTCCTACTGTAAACGTTCAACACTATGTTTTCTTTTAAACTAACTTTCATATTTGGTCTACTCTAACCCTTTCTGTGTTCACTTTATGCTATACTTATTGCTAACAGTAAAATTACCATAAGGAGCTCTAATTAATTTTTTTTTACTTGCAAAGCTAGTGACAGAACCAAAGGCCAATATCCACATCAAACAGGAGAAACGTAATGGACACTGTACAAAAGGTTGTGATTTTTCTGAATGTTTATTTCAGAAACTTGGAATTGGAGACTGCAAACAATAAAACTAATAATATATTGATACATAATATTAATAATATACAGTTGGTCATTCTTTTTTCTATTGCACCACAGCTAACTGACTGGAAGTCAGTTGTAGTAACTACTACTAACATAAGACCCTCACCAAGAAGTGAAGATATATAGGAAAATCCATAATAGATCTAAAAACCACCAAAGATAAAATGATAATAAAAAATACAGTGACATCCTAGTTGGTATAAGAAACAGGATGTTTATGAAAGCAAAGCCCACAGTCATGTATAGGCCATGGAAGCCTGTGGCTGTCGCGAGTGTTGACTTGTATCCTTCATCTGAGGTTGTTAAAAGTGCTTTGTAAAATCCAGAGGTTTGCAGCGGTTGTAACCTCCTGAACAGGCTGAAATAAAAAGGGTTTCCAGAATATCCTGACGATTTCCATCTACTAGGCTGTGGTGAGCTCAAGCAATACATACTCCAGAGGACAGAAGACAGACAGGTTGGGAAGACGTCTACTGCACTCAGGGAGAAAGGGCATGTTGCTACTCAGCCCAGTACAAGTGTAGAAGCAACACCTCAGTGATTCACCCTTTAAAGACTCCATACATATGAGAACGACTGGTATGAATAAACCTTCAGAAGTGCCTTCTCAGACCTCCCATCATAAGCACAAGCATCATGGAAACACTGAGGATTCATGGTCTCACACAAAATTAGACTCACTTATGACTTTGCTTTGAGAAGAGTTGAACTACTCATTGTGAAAGAGAAATGATCCTTTCTTCTCTGAAGATTTGTGAATCATTCGTTGGGTGCGGTGAATATGATACTGAAGGATCTAATACATAAAAATGCAATAGGCAAAGCACAGAGATATTTTTCTCCCTTTCTCAAAGGATGGAACACTTTGTATTTGCACTGATTTTATGTCTTGAGTTCATGTACAATTATGTATTGAGATTTTTAGTTGAAATACAATAGGACTAAAAATATTGATATAATACTAATAACTCATGTTGGTATGTATGGTTGTCACATAGGATTCACAGGAGATTTAAATACTCATAAGGGTACTCATAGGAAGTACTCGTAAGTCAAGGAACCGTTATACTGGCTACTCTCGTTATTACTGGGACAAGTCAGTTCCTCCAATGATGATGGGTATAACTGAAAAATTATTACCAATGCATGGGATGCGATGTCTACATGATAAATGTTTTTGTTCCTCTTATACTGTTGCTTCAGGGATGCCTACTTCAGCATGAAGGACTGCACTTCAAGCGATGCCTGCTATTCCAGCTCAAGCAACAGATAGTGAAGTGCAGATCATTGTCCTTTGCTGAAAATAATCAGCAGTTAGTTTGTCAACATATGTGACATGCCAGAGTAACCCTTGGGATGGAACTCTAAAAACAGGTTAGGCCCTCTTTTTGCCAAGCCCTGCGATAAAATACAAATCAAAAAGAGAAAAAGAGCATCGGTTTTGTCAGGTCTTCCTCATCTTTTCTTTCTCGATAGCAGGAAGCAGACATTGAGGCCAGAGGACTGCAGGATTTCATTGGGAACGAACGTTGGGTTGGGTGCAAGCTCATCACTCTAGTAAGAATGTGGCTCAATTAAACAGACTTCTTCATGGACATAGAGTTCTATAATCCTTCATTAAGAAATTCAATAAGTTATACTTCCTTACACCTTCACAATCTCTTGGTTTACAAGAATGTCAATTCCTAGTCCAGCACTTATACAATGAGTGTTACAGGTAGTATTAGCGTATAAATGATGACAAGCAATGACAGGAAGTGTATTTATTCTCTGTTTGAATTCTTGATATTTTATGTAATTTTTTTTATAATATACATACAGATGTGAATATTTTAGTGGCATGTATAAATACACGTTGAGTAGCACTATGATAACTCATAGTGTTGGCACAGTAATGATCACGGTTACTATGTCTTTTTCATATATTCCTTTTGAGAGTCTCTTCCAGTATACATTCTCATAAGATATTCAATAGCTTCCTAAACTGTACAGTAGGTCCTTGTGGCTTCTTTCATATATAGTAATGTATTTGTTAATAATTCAAACAGAAACTGGTACACACATATTCATAGTGACATTCAAGTGTCCATTGGTGGGTGACTGAATATGCAACACAGGGTATATTCAGAAGCTTGAACAGTATTCCACCATACAAAAAAAGTACATTAAATGGTGCTGCCACTCTGCAAGACATCACAGAAATGACTCCGAAACGAACACATGGAATAAATACATAGTTCAATTCCAATTCATGCTATGTACCCAAAAGGTTTGGGAAAGGGGGCTGAAAAACTGTATACTTCTTCAGCCATACTCACAACAGCATGATTCACACTGGCAAACAAACAGAAGTAATCTAAGTGTCCATGGCAGCCCATTCCATAAACAAACTGTGGTATACACACAGTGGAATCTGATTCGGCCCTCCAAAGTCAGTAATTCTGACAATGTGACAATGTGGACAAACCTTATGGTCATTATATTAAGTGAAATAAGCCAGACCAAAAAAAGGACAAACATTCTGTGATTCCACTCGTATGAGATATCCAAACAAGTCAAATCTGCCAGAAAAAGCAGAAAGTGTTTCCGACGGATCGAAGAGAGTTCGTGTTTCGTGGACCCCAGTTTCCCTTGGAAAAACTGACTTCCCATGATATCTCCAAAACCAATTAGACAAATAATTGGAAGCTCTATCCAATCAAATGAATGTAGACATAATTTTAGAGTTTACACCAAACTCACTCAAACTTCTCAACAGACAAAAGGCAAAACTGTATGTATGATACCTCAGCTTTGCTTAAAACTGTATCTACAGTACCTCAGTTTTGCTTATAAAATTTAACAACAACAACAGCACACTAAAGTCTATCCAAAGGAGGATTTAAAACATATATAACATCAACTTAAAAAAATTAGAAATTTAAACTGTGAAAAACCTTATTCACAAAACTTAAACCCAAGCCACAGAAAAATATAGTTATAAAATACATATCTGATAAAGGATTGTACTCCAACAATACCAAAAAATCTAGAACAATCTCATAAAAATGTATAATCCTAAACACCTGGCCTACAAAAATATAAAGATAGCAAATAAGCCTATCAAAAATAATCAAAATCACGTATCATTAGGAAATTACAAACTAAAATAACAGTGAAGTAGCACTGCACACCTATTAGATCCAGTAAACTCAACAAAAGAGTGGGGCACAGCTTCTCTGGTGGCTCAGTGGTAAAGAATCTGCCTGACAACGCAAGACACTCTAGTTCGATCACCCACCCCGGAAGATCCCACATGCCACTGAGAAACGTAGCTGGATTTTTCCACAGCTAAACAAGGCTCACCTGTGACCTGAATACTACATGTGTAACACTTACTAAACAGCTTTGAAAACGTGTCCAGACAAAAAGTTTCACACAATTATACACAACAGCTCTACTTGTAATAACTAAAAAATTTCAAATATCGAGATGTCTTCAGTAGATGACTGTGTAAACAAATGGGGATACATCCAAAATGAAGGGGAGCAAATGCTACCACAAAATATACCACCTCAGCATGAGAATTCGTTGGACCAAATTATTATTTTTTTTTAGAGGACGCATGATCATCTCTGAAACCCAAGTTCAAGACGGCTCTTCTGTGAGTCAATTTACCAGAGAAATCTCATTTCAAAGGAATCCTCTCTCTATGCCAGATAGAAGGATGAGACACAGTCTTTTGAAACTCTTTTTTTCTTTTCTATCAATAGGGAAAGCTAAGCCGTAAATCTGTACAACAACCGTACCCTTCCTTTCCTTCGGTTTTATTTTTGTTAATATTTGTTTGTTTGTTTTAATTTGGCTGCGCCAGGTCGACCTTCATTGAGGCAAGCAAGATATTTGGCTACAGCATGCAAACTCTTCGCTGTGGCATGGGAGATCTAGTTCTCAGATCAGGGAATGAACCTGGGCCTCCTTCTTTGGGAGTGTCCAGTCTCAGCCACTGGACCACCAGGAAGTGCCTGTTTTGTTTTTAGGTGAAGATGGTATTTAAGGTGATATCTTGAGCCATTTCAGTCACTGACTCAGTTTCCTGAGTTTCTCCAAAGCACTCACAAGGTGCACATTGTTAAACTGATTTGGAAAACAAGTAAAGGTTGTCTGCTGCAACACTGTGTGCTTACAAATATCTAAACGGTAAATGGCATGTTATTTATTTTTAATTACTATGGGGAGAAAAAGAATGCAGGATTCATACATGTTACAACATGAATAAACATTAAAACCATCTTCAGTGGAAAAAATCCATATAGAAAAGGCCACCCAGAACCCATATTCACGATGTCTGCTTTCAATCCATCAAGTTTGTCCAAATAACTGAAAATCTCAGTAACACTCTAAACAAAGAAAAAAGGATGAGGATGGAAAAAAAGATATATTCACACACTTGAGCAATTGCTAAGAGTGGAAGTGGGGCTGTGGATTACATTATAATGTAGAAACCATATGATTTCCTGATTTTGGAGATTATGTGGTGGTTCTGCAGAAGGCACCCATTTTGGATAAAACACATAAGAGTATTTTAGATGATGTGGCAAATGCGAGCACCTTTTCCCATTGCTAGGCGTTTTCTGTACATTTTAAATGACTGGAAAGTAAACTATGTTTGAAAACAACCATGTCAATACCACAAAGGAAATTTAGAGTAGACAGGCAGGAAGGTTTCTTCTACAGGCCAAGACTTACCCAGACGAAGTTCAAGGGAAGCTGTGATGCTCACTGCCCTTGAAGGAGTCCACATGGAATGAAGAAGTACTGTGGGAAGTCTATTAGGAAACACCGTGGCTTGGGTCCTCTGGATGACCTATTGCAGGAGAAACAGATTTTACAAATAAAATTTTCCACATAACTTGACAAAAAGTTGTTAGACTACAATCAGTAAAGCTGAATCATTTCGGATCGATTTACAACCGTATAAAATACTACCATTTACAATCCCAATCAATATACAAACATCACTTGCGTTTCTATACACTAATAACAAGCAGAAACAAACATTAAGAAAATCCCACTTATCACTGCATCAAAAACAGTAAAACAGCCAGCAACAAACTTAATCAAGGACATAAAAGACCAGTCGTCTGAAAACGAGAAAGCACTGATAAAGAAACCAAAGGAAACACAAATACACAGAAAACTACTCCACGCTCACGCACTGGAACAATGAGGAATTAAAAGGTCCATTCCAACCAAAGTCATCAACAAATACACTGACTGCAATCACAAAATAATATTCAATGGCATTTTTCACACAAATAGAAATATTCCTAATATTAGACTGCTGATATTGAACAGGACCTTAAACGGCCAAAAAGACTCTGAGAAAGAGGAACACAGCTGGAGGCATCCTCCTGTCCGACTTCAAACTGCATCACGGAGCTGTAGTGACCACCACCGTGAGGAACTGGCAGGAACACAGACACAGGGACTCCAGGAGAGAATAGAGAGCCCAGGAACGAACCCCACACGTACATGGTCAATTCCTGAAAATCAGAGCAGGAACGAGCGAAGAGGAAAGGACAGTCTTCCCAAGAAACAGTGACAGGAAAATGGCCACCTACACGGAAGAACATCAGTGGTCATCCTCGAGGTCATCTAACACAAATCTAACTAAAACCCCACCGTTTTTCACACGGAGCTCTTTCCCCCGAGTCCTCTGAGATGGACCTCCAGTCAGCCCTCAGCTGGACACAGGAAATGTCTACTCCGTCCTCATTTTTCGCTCTTGCAGCGCCTCCCTGCTGGTGGGCACTGAGGCAACCCTGCTCTTCTCTGCCTGAATGCAGCCCCGTTATCCAGAAGCCTGAGCCCTGATGGTCCTGAGACAAAGCTCCCGCCAGCCAGCTGCTCACCGAGCAGAGTCTAAAGGCAAAGCGTCCTGTGCCCGCGGGTCAGAGGGGGATTTGGCGCCCCCTGCGGGCCGCCAGAGAAGAGCGGGCAGCCCGGCGCTCACAGACCTCAGAGGGCTCACCCAGAAGCAGCTCTGCTGCGAGCACTCAGGCTGGAAGCCCAAACTGAAATGGAGCAGAATAGCTCCATGACCCTCTGCAAAACATGGCTAAGGAACACTCAGAGCCTGTATGGAATGCAGCCATAAAAAACAACACATTTGAGTCCGTTCTAATGAAGGGGATGAACCTAGGGTGTCTTAAACAGGGAAGTCAGTCAAAGAGAGAAAAACATGGAATCTAGAAGGATGGTACTGACGAGTCTGTTCACATAGCAGCGATGGAGATGCAGACATAGAGAACAGACTTACGGACAAGGGTGGGGAACAAGAGGGAGAGGGTGAGAGGAGTGGAGAGAGCAGCATGGATGCAGGTACACCAACATTTGTAAATAGACAACCAATGGGAATTTGCTGTAGGACTCAGGGAACTCAAACTGGGGCTCCGTAATCACCTAGAGAGGTGGGAATAGGTGGGAGGTGGGAGGGAGATTCAAGAGCAAGAGGACATAGGTACACCTATGGTTAATTCATGTGGGTGTATGACAAATCAAACCAATATTGTAAAGCAGTGATCAATGAACTAAAAAGAAATAACTGTTTAGAAAAATATGCACATAAACACAAACTTTGCAACAAGGTAATTCCATTTAAAACACTATAGAAATTTTAGAAAACAACAAAAGATCTACATGACCTTTGGTCTGGTGATCAGGTCTAACACACACAAAAAAAGCCAACTTACCAAATTATGAATATAAATTATTTAAAACGTTGCCTTTTATAATTTTATACATTTACCCTGTGGAGGACCTTACTCGAGAGAACCAAAAACAAACTGTTAAATGAACCACTGACCACCCACCCTTGCCAGGCCACAGAGAAAAGAAAACCCTTGCAGGAGTCAACTTACAACAGGAGGTCCTGGTAAGGAACAAGGAACTAACAAACTACCACCAACCAGAATTCTGGAGAGGTCAGAAGGAGATGGGAGGCTCCAGTTCAGAGGTCCTACCAACCTCCCAGGATCCACTTCGCTGGAATCCATCTCGGCTGAGTGATGCGTGTGCCCCCAAGAAGGATCCTAATTCAGAGTGACTGGCAAGAGACAAACCAGAAATTAACCCAATGACCATAAAACCTGAGACTGTGAGCCACGTGGCAGAGTGGTTCTCTCCGTTTCCCTCACCCTCCTGCCCTGCGCCCCGGCAGCCCTTCCCAATAAAGCCTCTCGCTTGGACAGCACTCCTCTCCTCAGACGACTCATTGCCAAGTGTCAGACAAGAACTCACTCTCAAGCCCTGGAAGGGATCCCCCTTCCTTCATCAAAAGCAATATCCAGGAGAAAATATCTTCAAAACGCTGTCTTGTAGAGAAGGAAATCAGAGAAGGCAATGGCAGCCCGCTCCAGTACCATTGCCTGGAGAATCCCATGGGCAGAAGAGCCTGGTAGGCTGCAGCCCTGGGGTGGCTGAGAGTCAGACACGACCTCACTGAGTGACTTCACTTTCACTTTTCACTTCCATGCACTGGAGAAGGACATGGCAACCCACTCCAGTGTTCTTGCCTGGAGAATCCCAGGGACAGAGGAGCCTGGTAGGCCGCCGTCTATGGGGTTGCACAGAGTCAGACACGACTGAAGCGACTTAGCAGCAGCAGCAGAGAAGGAAATGGCACCACCTGCAGTATTCTGGC